>NW_024962284.1:1378424-1582573 GCF_019238085.1 Lagopus leucura | reverse complement strand
AAAAAAAAAATGATAAATCACTTACAGCTCCAAATTTCCCTTTCCTATAAGCATGAAAGCAAATTTTATTCTGCTAAGTATTCACACTGTCTTGTTGGTCAGGTTGAAAGACTGTAGCAGTAAAGAGGTCTGAGAGATGAGCAGTCAAGAGAGTGGAGAATGAAGTGTAGAGAAGTCACTTTCGTTAGTTTTCTTTTTTAGTAGAATTGAAAATATTTCCTATTCAGGAAATAAAAATAAAAGTTGAGCAGTACTTACCTTTTTTTCTAAGCTGCCTCCTACCCTGAAAATTCACAGAACAAACATGCGCAGCTAAAGATGGAACTTCATCAGCTTAATGAGTGGCCAAAGCTGTAGTCAAGCAGAAAACCACCTACACCACAGCTGCACTTGTACTTGTAATCTGCTTGCTTAAGTGTCCCTAACCCTTAACTTGATGGGGAGGAGTTTAACTTTAAAGTTACTGCTTACATTAACACACCTCCGTGGTTCTACGATTGTATCACAAGAGATGTTGCGTTAAGGCATGCCTGCTCTGAGTCTTAAGGCGCGGTGGTGGTAAAGCATTTTGTATAATATTCAGGTATGAAAACAAATCTGCATATTTAACAGTGAAAGGGAGCCTGTTAAAATTAGTACTGAGAAGCAGTGGATTAAATTAAACACATTTGCATATCTTGTGACAGAAGAAGTAGTCCTATAGTGCATCAACCAACAGTCAGTCAACTGCATTATTAGAAAGCAGGATTTTTCAACTCTGGTGGTGATAAATTCCTGATCTCTGCTCTGTGTTTGAGTGATAATGTGGTCAGCTGCAGAACATCTATGTCTCTCTGCACTGAAGTGTCTACTCAGTGTGCAAACACACAGAACCACAAAGGCATTTGATAATAAAGAGCTTTGGTGCAGGTAGTTATGTTACGGTGCCTGGATGACACGACTCATCGTTTGAAAGGAACTACAGAACAGAGAATGGCAACCAAAAGCCCCTTGCAGAGCCCACCTGTGACCGTACGTGGCACACACACATCACAATAAAATCACAATGCTATCAAAGTGCTGGTTGTAGCAGTGCCACACCAACACAGGTGAGCCAGTGAGGTCACTCTGTGCCATCTTCCAAGGTGGTTTCCCCCAGCCAGGACTAGGGCACGTGTAAGAAAGAAGCCTGAATTGCTTCTGAATTGCTTCACGTGCTGCTGCAGCACAGGAAACATTCTGAGGCTTGCTTCCAAACATCACTCAAACCCACTCCATTCCAACAATCTCATCTTCAAATTTAGGAAGAAAAATAATTCAAGTGTGAGGTACTGCCAAAGCAAGGACTTGGCCACCAGCCAGAAATCCACTCATTAGAAGTCAGTGCACCCTTGCACCGTGCAGCTTGAGTAACACTAAATAATTTAAATGACCTGGTTTGGGAGCCTTTTCTTTTTTTCTTTTTTTTTTTTTTTTGGCTGGGGAAGGCCACATTTTCTTTCTTCGTGCTGTGAACCTCCTAGTGACTGTTTTCACTTAAAAGCCTGAACCTGATCCTTTCTGTGTGTATACATACCTTTCTTAGTGTATACATATATACATAGTAGTATAGTAGTATATAGGATATAGTGTAGTATACATTATATTATAATACCTACCCCCTCCATGCCCACCGACTATGGCCCTCAGTGCCACATCTTCGTGGTTCTGCAAGAGGTATTTTGGTGCAGAAAGATCAGAGCCTGGTTTTTATCTCCCTTGTGCTGCTTTACATCTCTCTGACGCTCCAAAGATTTACCTTAAGAGGAACTTGTTGGCAGGTATATATTTCTGATGGCAGGGTATGCCCCTCAAACAGTTCTGCCTTATCACAACATTCACTTAAAATTTTCCATCAAACTGTATCATGGGACCCTTCTAAAATGCTTTCACTAAAGCCAATTATGTAAGTACCTTTAGAAGTGAGACGTTCCCATATTGCTAGTAGGAGGTATGAATTAATTCTGTTACAGTCTATTCCACCATTTGTCTAATCACTCCTGACATTTTACCTTTCGCTTTGTAAAACGTTATCATCAAAACAAAAACAAACCAAGCAATGTTTTGTTTGCCATTGTAATCTGATTGGAAAGATGCTATTAATTAACTGCTGTACACAATTACACTTGAAAACTAGTGCTAGCTCTTAGGAGAAGATGGATTCAGAAAGACAATTGTTATTTATTGTTATTAAGGTTTCTGAAGCAATAAAGATATATTAACAAATCACCCACACATTCCAGGTATTAGTATTTGTGGGCAATAGCTCAGAAATTCTTTGGTCTAAACAGTTTTGTGGCTCATTGGGTGTATGACTCCAGGAGCTGCCAGAACTGAACACAAAGATGTACTTGCTTCGTCTCTGCAGATGAGTCTGAAAGTACACAAAGAGCAGAACTGAGCAGCCCCCTCCCTCACAAGCGGTGCGTGGCACCATATGTTGTATGATGTCTTGGTCCAATACACAGGCTGAGATTTTTTCCAGAAGAAAGCAAAAATATTTTACAAGATCTGGAATTATCTGTTTCTCAGTTACAAGCAGAGGAAATATTCCTCTACAAGATATTAAGCAGAAACAGACACAAAATTCCACTTATCAACAGTGACAGTTTGGTCTAAGCCCCGTAAGTAGCAGGAAGCTGCCTTTCACAAATGCGTGTCAAGAATTGTCCTCACCTTAAAATTATTGCTCTTCTTTTCTTTCACAAAGAGATTTTCGGAAATCGTGTTTCCTATAATTGTATCTCTCCTTGTAGTAAGGGAGATATAAAAATAATCATTATATTGCAGCAGTTTTACTTCAGTGCCCAAAAGGTTTACAGTGAAAAGGGATCCAAGGCCCTTCAAATGAAAGAGGTTTTGAAAATCCTTACCTCAGTCACGGACGATCATAGTGAGTTACATTTTGTGCCTCAATCCGACCTCTGAGCTGAGGATGTAGCTTCTGATTGGAAACGTGATGTGATTAGTGATCACACTGCTTCATATGGAAAAGTTCATCATAGAGTAACTGCTTAAAATGCAACGTAAACAGGTCTGTGCCAATATTTTGACTTTATGTAAACAATTCAAGCTGTGTAACTTTGGAGATAATGACACATAATGCAGAATAAAATGCTCTGAAAGAGTTTCATTGAATTAATCTGCATTGGGTTCAGGAAGGAAATCCGTATACGAAAGGCAAAATACGAAGTTCTGTGCACCTGTTGAATGCACTCTCAACAAGGTCAGGAGCTTCCAGAGAGCATCCTGGGAAAGGGCTTCACTACTGTGAGTTAAATGGGAAAAGAACAACTTTGAAACCTTGTGCTGTCATTAATCCCATTCACAGAGCTTCACAAATTGGTATCCGTGACAGACTGGAATATACAATTTTGTCTGCGTAAGCATAAATGAAGAATTTCTCGCTGTTCTGATACTACTTCTCCCGGCAAACACTCCTCTTAGCAACATCACATTCAAGCCTGGAAAGGACAGCAACTAGCAGTTTAAAATCCCATTAATAAAGGAAAGCAATCTGTACATAGGAGTTTATTTGGATGCCCACAAGTTTTAAATCATTCCCCTTTTATATCTCATCCCACTGGATGTCTCATCCAACTGAATTACCGTTGGGTTTTACAATGTGATATACAAAATGAGCTGGCATGATTTACAGACATCCTTGGAGTATCATACAAAACACAACCATTTCCCTTATTATACAATCATTATGGCAATGCAAATATAGTCAATACATCAATAGCTGGAAATGACGGGGCATTTAAAGAAAATAAATTTACCACACAAACCAGAGTTAGATAAAACAAATAACGTTTGAAAAAAAAGGGAAGTAAACTGTCTGAATCGTCACATCATTTTTTATATTGTTTTGCCAGTTTTCCCCTTGTAAGAAACATGGCAGTACTTCATTTAAGACTCTTTTTTCATTTCAGTCACACTTCATTCTTCTTTTAGCAGTGTCATGTTTTCCGCACGAAGCTATGAAAGCCTCAGATGTTGACTGTCCAGACAGTAGTCACTTTACTTATTCCTGCACTCCTTTCCACAAACTCGTTGTTCAGTTAATTGAATAAAAAGAAAAACAAACAAGCAAACAAAAAAACCCACTGCACAAATGAGCAGAACAAAACACAACAGCACATTAAAAAGGTGACATTTAAGCTGAAGATGTCATCATCATAGAAATATATTCTTGCTCTAGTGTCACAAACTTTCTAGCCTCAGGAGAAAAGTAGGCATAAACAGAAGAGAAACTAAACTCTAACCTCAGTACAGGGCCGAGTTTTCATTTGTATTTCTATCTAAACTTATGTACTAAAAGACACTGTGTGCATGGTAAATTTAAAACTTTTTCTATGTTGTAAAATACAAAAAGAGAAAAACCTGTTACTGAGCCATTAACTGGGTAATGAAAGTTACCAACATTTAAGGTCTGCTGTCCTGCATGTCGCTGGCACAGCACCTTCTGCACTTTGCCATTACGGCAGCAGTTACTGAGAAGGGTGGACATCATTATCACTGCAAATACAAAAAAGAAAAAAATCTGAACTAATCGATGACGTTACAATCAACAGCAAAATCTTACCAAACTGCAAAATCCATTCAAACTGCATCATCTCAAGGCTGACCATTTTCTCACTGCAACACTGAGAGGGATTATACCCTTTTTCAGCATTTGCAGTTTCTCTTGCAAAGCAGAACACAGATAAGGACTATTGACTCTTCTGAACATGTGTTGAAATGGCGGTGTGATGTTTTCGTAGCATTGCTCACTATGGGAGTCTTGCTGCTGCTCCACACACATGGAAAAGAAAGTGCTTTTTGCCATGGCATTTATAAGACAGACTCAGTTTGATTACTTCCATTCTATTCAATCAAATATACCTTTCAATGTTTTAAAATGTTGGACAGCTGTGAAATATAAGTACTATGCAATCTGACTGTACATACATACATATTTTCATAAATACATCCGACAGGGACCTTGGAACTAAGTATGTGATATCATGGGACAAAATCACAACAGGCTGTCTCGTTTGTAACATTTAGATCCAAAGTAAGAAGAGCTGAATTCTATCATGTTGTCAATACACAAATTAAAACAAAAATACAGCATTAGTATACCCATGAAATAATTTAAACATGTTTGCAAATGTCTTGACAGGAAAAGTGTGCAATTTACAACACTGAGAACTTGTAACAACCATTGACTTATATGCGCTGTACTGTAAGTCACCCAGACAAGGCTAGCAAGGATGAGCATAGTGATAGGTCCCAAAGGCAACTCCCAAACATCTTCCTCTTGCGGAGACTTTGGTAATTGTCTGTTGTACAAAACACCAACGCATACGGCTTCATTTCAGATGTTAACTCCATCAGTTTTCCTCCCCCAGCACAGTCCACTCTGAGGACGTCAGTTATTGTTGAGACACTCTAAATCCACCGAGCAGCAGACATTCCCATTCTGCACAGACAAACAAGTGGGTGTCAATCACCGCTGCAGAACAACTTACAAAAAGCACAGGGGATACTAGCTGGCAGAGGTGGACGCATCTACTACATGCAAAAAATACCTGCGTAAGCCATCCTCCTCAGGTGTCTCCATAGGTCCTGACTGTGGTGCCTTTTTGAGGAGGCTGTTCTAAACAGCAGTTAAATAATCTCCACTTTTTCTCCCTGTACTGACTATTTATCAACCACCAGAACTGACCTGAACTACATGTGAATTAGAAACCTGGTTGTGAAAGACTCTGGCCTCCATAACAGAATATAGCACACAACAGTGACAATACAGATGACTTGATTCATTTTCTCCCAGGCATGAAAGTCGATGGCAAGAGTTTGGATCCTACCCATACAGAGAAGCTCTCTGTTTTTCTGAAATAAGAAAATCATTCACATTGTTGGTTCAGGGTAGGTTTCAGGAAGAAAAACAGCATGTAGCTTTTGAGCTTTACTCCATGGCTAAATACCTTTCTGCAACATTCAGTCATTTACAAAACTATCATATGTACTAAATCTACAGAAACCACAAAACCTCCAAACGAGCATTATGTTTATTTATCTATTTATTTTGATCCACCACAAACCAATTGGGAAAACTCTGAAGAACGGCAGAAAAGCTGACTTCTATAATTTAAAATCCTGAGCAACCGTTTAGTTTGCACAGTGAACATAAGAACATTTTACACAACACAAAACACATCTTCATTATTCTGTTTAGTCATTTTTGTCAAGAGCAAGAGATCAGTTTTCACTACAAAGGATACAAAGCACAGATTTCAAGGCTTAACTTCTGTGGAGTCTGAAAAAAGCAGTGGAGGCCAGGTTGGATGCAGCCCTGGTCAGCCTGATCTTTGTGCTTGGTAACCCTGCCTGCAGTGGGAGGTGTAGAACTAAGTGGTCTTTGAGGTCCCTTCCAACTCAACCTATGATTCTGTTATCTGTTTTTCATTAGTCCTAGTCTGTAAGCAGAATGTATCTACTAAAGCCATAAATCCACAGCAACAGGCTTTTGTGACAAGTACCTTCAGATATATATATATATATATTTTTTTTGGTGAAGTTAGCTATATATTTTTCTGAACCATTTTGCTGTTTCTGCTTATATTACAGCCTTTAGAACAGCTGTTTGTGTGAAGGGCAGTGAGGTGTGGCAAAGGGCAGGAGCAGGCAAGAACCTACTGGACCAGAACAGATGCAAGAAAGATTACAACTTCAAATAGCTCCTAAGCTTCTAAACTCAATGAATGGGGAAACGCAGCATCCTGATAGGAGAACTGGGGTAGAAGTACCCAACTCTCAGAAAACACTGGAAAATAATTTTTCCAGAGTCCTGGACAATCCTATATTTGTGCAGCCGCAAATTAGGCACACTGGCAGGGCTGAGCTTGCCATTTTAGAGCTCCTCCTGGAGCTCTACATCATCTACCTGGTACAGAGACAACTGCCTTGGTCATTTCTCTGGAAAACTGCAGGCATGTTCCTTATGTAAGTATTCCCTACTAAATACTCAAATGCAGAGTCAGTACTTCCCACGCTGGTGGAGTAATTGCCCACCCCTCAGACCTGCTTACAGAGGAGCAAACAAAGCAGGCATGCCTGTGTCCCCCTGTTCTTGGCATTGGCCCACTGTTGAGAAAGCCATACAAAATTTATAAGATCAAGGATAATAACTTCTGTTATGAGAGCACACAGAATCACAGAATCATAAAATGGCCCAGGTTGGAAGGGACCTCAAGGATCATAAATCTCCAACTCCCCTACCACAGGCAGGCCACCTACCTCCTCATTTAATACCAGCCCAGGCTGCCCAGGGCCCCATCCAACCTGGCCTTGAACACCTCCAGGGATGGGGCATCCACAGCCTCTCTGGGCAGCTGTTCCAGCACCTCACCACTCTCTCTGTAAAGAATTTCCCCCTGACATCCAACCTAAATCTTGTCTCCCTCAACTTAAAACCATTTCCCCTCGTCCTGCAGTTATCAACCCTTTCAAAGAGTTGATTCCCCTCCTGTTTGTAGGCTCCCTTTAGGTACTGAAAGGCTGCAGTGAGGTCACCCCGCAGCCTTCTTTTCTCCAGGCTGAACAAGCCCAGCTCCCTCAGCCTGTCCTCACAGGGGAGGTGCTCCAGTCCCCTGATCATCTTTGTGGCTCTCCTCTGGACCCTCTCCAACAGCCCTCTGTCTTTCTTGTGCTGGGGGCTCCAGACCTGGTCACAGTACTCCAGATGGGGCCTCACAATAGCAGAGTAGAGAGGGACAATCACCTCCCTGTCCCTGCTGGCCAGCCCTGTAGTGATGGAGCCCAGGATACCACCTGCTTTCCGAGCTGCAAGAGCACCCTGCTGGTTCATGTTCAGTTTTTTATCCATCAGTACCCCCAGGTCCTTCTCTGCAGGGCTGCACTCAAGGACTGCTCCTTCCATTCTGTATATATGCCTGAGCTGCAGTGAGTTTCTACTTTCATGCATGTGAAACTTCTATCAGTGTTTTTGTCTCTGCTTGCCAACTCTGCACAAAAACACATTTTCCTGAATGTTCACATTAATCAATTATTAAAATATTAGCCTGGACTCATACTAAGAATGCCTAAAGGGCTCTCCAACAAAATGAATGAAAATTGCACTGGGATATTACTGATCTGTGCTCAACATTTCCAAGAAAACAAGCACAGATTGTTTTGCTTCCACCCTGCAGACCACAAAAGGCACAGCCTTTTGGTGGGTCAGGTTTTCTGCCCTCAGGTCTTATCTACTTTCCTGCAACCAGAACGAGTGCATCCAAGGACAGAAGTGACCCTATCTTCATTACCACTTTATCTTGGTCATCGTACCTTGCATTTGCAGGTTGTACAAGGAGATCCCACCATTGTCCATACAGCACCACTAAGTCTCGTGATTCCATAGCCATCTAGGCAGGTTTTCCTGATGTCATAGGTGATGTTGTCAGCCAGACAGGGGTCACTGACGCAGTGAGGACAGCACTCGCCTTCTGATGTGGCTGTGTACTCGCAGTTTAGATTTGGACACAAAAGAGGCCAACAGTCCACCTCTCCTTCCTGCACAAAAATGAAGGAAAGCTCATTGAATTTATTGCCATTTATTAGCTAGATCTCCATTCTGATAAAGAGGAAAGTGCTATTTTGCCAAAATTGGTATAGATTTAATGGATCAGCTCTCTGTGTGGTTGATCATGAAGCCTCAGAGTATCATTCGTTAGTTTCTTGACTTAAAAAACAGTGTGTATACAGGAAGATAATCTGAGTTCTTGGGGGTTTAAAAAGCAATACTAAATAGTGCCTTCCGATAGTTTTACATGAACTGTAATTTTTGCAGTAAATATTTATATCCTCTTTCTATTCGTGGTCACATAAACACCACAGTAACTTAACTTAAATGGGAAATTAACACTGCAGATACATGCAGACAAGAAACATCGAACACTGACCTAACTAGCAACAGTCAAAATGGATTTTACTGCCAACTGCTAAAAGAATTGTTGGACAAATAGCAGGTACGTTCCAGTAGGTGACTTTATGTTAGTATTTAGCTTTGTGAAAAACAGACACTGCTGTAGCATTCACATGTCTAAATTGTAGCATTCACATGTACTAAATTGGACTTGCATTAAGCTACTTTCTAAGCACTTAAGATATTGATAACATCATATAAAGCACATAAACTGATTTACTGCATCACTGTCTTTCAGCTCTGTATGTTTGTTAACCTAATATTAAAATTAGGCAAAGAAATGCTGACTACAAACACAGTAAGCCCTGTAAAACACATGTTTTATATTTGCCATTGCTACTGATGATGTTTCAGTTTCTAGCTGTTCTTTTGCAAACATTAAAAAATCATAGAATACAAAACAGAATACTTACTGCTTTACATTATGGATGATTATCACTTAATGGTAACTTAGCTTTGAATGTAATTTGTTTCCTGATGCTCAGACACCTCTTGATTAATATCATATGTGAAGACAACATCATACAGACAGCTATAAATGGAAAACTGATCATTTTAATGAAGTTCACTGCTGCAGCAATTAGTATATCTATGCAAAAATAAAGCTTTGGGGAAATAATCTACAGTGCCTAATGAGAAAAGAAGCGCTCTTTATTTTCCATGCTTCTCTAGTAATTTGGCTTTGCTTTATTCCATCTTTTCTTGGTTAATTTTTTGCTAATTCACCATGTGGCACTGGCACTTCACTTTTCCAGCATCTCCTGAGTTAAAAATGCACTGCTCATTTTGATAAGACAAGCAGACCAGCTGATGTAATTAAAAGCTGAAACTCCTCCAACCAAATCCATCGCACATGAAATAACTTTAAAAACCCATTTAAGGAACAGATGACCTTATAAAAGTGGGCTTTGCTGGAAATCCCAATGATTATTCTTGCTCCCCTCCAAAATGCTTTACCCCATACCAGGCAACGACACTGCTGACAGCTGTAGGTCCAGTTGTCCCCGCTGCGGTAGAGCTTGTGCCCAGTTTGGTCGAGGCACTGGCTGGTGACACGGGTGTCACACTCCGGGCAGCAGAAGAGATCGGCGCTGGGGTTCTCGCAGTCACAGGCTGTTCTCCTGCAGAAAATCTTCCCATCCTGCAAGGACATATTGCCCTGATGTCAACCACAAACCACCAAACGGCACCATCTGATGTTCAAGTTGGTCCCTTTAACTTTGTAGGAGTACGATGTAGCAAAATCACAGTGGCACTAATTGTTCTTTACTGTGAACTCACAACTGGCTCTATTCCACATCTGAACCTATGAGCTTAAAGTTAAATGGACTACAAACTATCAGCAACCATGATAACTCTTTCCATGTATTAAAGATAGCTTGTTTCCCACAGGCTCTCCAAAATATGGTTTTGCTAAATATTTACATAATGCATCGGATGGCACATTTTGTTAAACACCATTAAACAGAATTGTTTGGGATAAACAAAAGATTTGCTTCTACATCCAAAAAGGATATATAGTCTTTGCATCAGAGAAAAACAAATTGATTTTAATTCTAAAAATGAAAATTGGAAGAGTTTTGTTTGAAATTATACCGTTTATAGGTGAGCCAACATACTGATATGTTTCATGTAGACTTGGAGCTGAAATCATAGTTAGCAACAAGGAGATTATTGAAAAGTTTTGACATCGCATTCTTTTGATTTTAATGCTGATTATCGGATTACTCCTTATTCAAGCAAGCCTCACCTGCAGCCAATCTGATGGACAAACGAAACTACAGTCTGCTTTGAATCACATCTGCACAATTTGCAAAACAAATGCGCTCATTTCATTGGAGCTTTTCCATACTGTCATCAGAACCTGTTCTGAGTTGACAAACCCGTATCTGATGCAAGCAGGACACGTTTTTTCACTGACATCAAATAAAGTGGTACCTATCAAAGCAAGGAAATATTTTTCCTCTTGATGCTTTTCATAAGTGATTACTAAAAAGAGGCACAGCAGTCCTGTGGGAATCTGTTCGTATCATGTTTTTAAGCAAAAACTTAGGATTACAGAAATGTAGAACATGTACCAGCTCAGCATGGTTGTGAAGTGCTTTTGATAGCCAGAGGGCATATGGCCAGATTGCCCCATTGACTTTCCTGTGCTTTGCATCAAATTAAGGTAACTGAGAATTCTGTGCTTGTGGCTGATTTGTCACTTTGGCCACGGGAGAAGGAATTAACAATCTTTGTTTTCCCTGGCTCTTGTAGTTGGGATAAATCAGAAAGTAAGGAATACAGTTCATTGTTGTCAGCAACTGCGAGACTGCGAGACCCCCCCACGGGATGTGACGCGATAGGCCCTCTCCCTGCTCTATGATTGATGTGTGGCACGTACCCTTAGGGGCGTAGACGAAGCACATAGGTTATATAAGCTAGAGTTCACGTGTAATAAACGCCATTTTGCTGTTCATCATATTGGTGTCTGCGTGCAGTCATTTGGTCCTGGCCTGGTTTTAGGTCAGTACCGTAGGAGGCAATGCAACATTGGTGCCCCGTGTGAGGAACCAGTGCGGAACCCCGTATGGCCCCTCGTCCATGGCTCGCCGTTACTGTAGACACAGCTTCTTCTATGATATCAGTCACTCAACATACAAAGTGCAATTCAACTGCAGCACAGAGTCATTGGGCCACTGCAATAGCCGCAATGGGGTTGCCCAGCCAGATAAAAACAGATAATGGGTCTTGCTTCATCTCAAAATTGACCCAGGAATGGCTGACAGCTTGGGGGATATCTCATTCCACAGGAATCCCTGGCAACTCTCAGGGACAAGCAATTGTAGAACGTGCCAATCGCCTCCTCAAGGAAAAGTTACGCGTCCTGGGTGAGGGAGAAGGGTATCAGAGTGCGATTCCTGTTAAAAGACAAGCAGAGATTCTATCTAAAGCCATTTACTCATTGAATCACTTTGAACGTGGAGATTGCAGTAGAAGCCCTGTACAGAAACATTGGCAGCCCAAAGTTTTGAGCGAAGGGCCTCCAGTAAAAATAAAAGCAGATAGTGGAGAATGGGAGGCGGTTAGCCTCCAGACAAGGACCCAGTTCCTTGTCTGCTCCTACTGGCCAGATGCAACACAGGAATTAAGCTCTTCCTCCTCAAAATTAAAGTCATCCTCCCATTTTGGCAAGTGGTGGAAGACAACTGAAAATCTTCTCTCGTGGAGAGTTATGACCAAATCTCTGTTCCCACAGGTAGGAAAGGAGGACTGTCTCCACCTTTTGCCCACAGCAGGCATCATGTTCCAGGCGAGCTGTGCCAGGTGTCTTTGCAGCCTAGTGCCACCAACAACAGTGCTCTTTCCCCCCTTTGTAATGGAGTGCTGATAAATAATGGTTAGCAACTACCTGTCTGCTTGAGCCCACTTTACTTTCTAAGCTTTCAAGATTATTTTTCAAATTCCTCTTTCATCTGGTGACAGCACTGGTAGTTATCCGCTACTCTGAGCTACCACACTCCTACCTCTGGGGAGCAGCTAACCTTTTACTTTGCCTTCACTCTCTGTATTTCAGAACACCGACAAGACTCGATAATTTTGCCAGAGACCTTTCTGTAATCATAATACACTGCTACTGTCCTTATTCTTTAAGCATCTGTGTTTTATCTGAAATCTCATCAGTTCTATGCCTTTCAGAAAATGTTTTTATTCCTATAGTGCAATGACATAAAGCCTCTTAAGGTACAACACTGTACTTGCATCTTTGCAGGTCTGCACTAGCATTATGGGTTTTGATAGGAAAAAGTAAGAAATAGAAAGAAAATAATTTATTTCCTTTTGATGACATTTAGCTTCTTATTAGTATCTCTTCCTCTTTGATTCTCTTACAGTTCTATGGGCTTCATAAGCATCAGAGCTACGAACACAAAACTACTGTTAACAAAGAAAAACTAACTTGCAGAGGAACCAATATAAAGGGTGACTTGAGTTTCCACAGAAGCCCGAAGGACAGAAGTCAGAAGCTGAAGAAATCGGACCACCATGCTGTTCTCACCATCAGGAACACACTTCACCTGGGCAGTGTTCCCAGCGCCGTGCTCATCTCCCAGCCTTCTTTTGCATAGCAAATGAAGGGTCATCTGAATTAGGGGATGGACACAAAAGCTGACATATAGCCTGACACACAACCAGGCATATATTTCTTTGCAGCAGAGAGGAACTCCCCTCCACTCCCCTTCACATTTCTATCAGTCTTTGTGCAATGAATTCAGCATAGTTCAGGAAGATACTTGTAGAGGACGCATCAAACACACTTTGGGTGCTACACTAATTATACATCCAGCTAATTATTTTTTGAGAGCTTATGGTTTTGTAAACTTTGTCCCAGTTTGAAGAGACTGCGTCTGATGAAACACTGGAATAATCCTTCTGCTTCAGAATACAACTGAAGTAATACAACTTCTCATATTTGATATTATCCTACTCCACAAATAACCTTATATAAAGAACTTCAAAGTGAAGTCTGCTATCTGATTTCCTTTGTACTGGATTCTGAGTTCAATTATTTTCAAGACAGGATCCATGTGTTCCAGTTGCTGCACAAAATATATCCCCCTCTACAATGAGTTTAACAACAGAAAATCCAAAAGAAAGCATATTATTCTAAATCCGAATCACTGATTTGTTTCCTAGAGAAAGCAGGTGAGTAGGATCATTTTAAAGCTGGAGTAAGAAGTATAAGGAATGATTTAGTTGCACTCTGCCCTTTTCCTCACTGAAAACAGAGCAAGCTGCACAAAGGTCAAGCAGGACCAGCTCTCCATGCAACTGCATTGAAATGGTAGAGCCCTGCTGTAGGTTTGCAGAGTCGCCTGGAGTACTGGAAACAATCACAATTTATAAAATATGTCTCAATAACAGATTCCAATAAATGCTGAGTGAAGGCTTTTTTTTTTATGCTTAGGATATGATGGAGAAGCAGCTCTCCCTGTTTTATGGACAAGAATTTGGCTCTTGAAACAAGTCAGCTATTGGCATGAAATAAAATGCAAATGTTAATTCACAGAGAAAAAAGACTAGAAAATGAGGAAGATATAAAGGAAGAGTCATAGCAAAAGACGCTGCCAAGCTTAGTTTAAAATCTCAATGCACTAGTCAATCATTTCATGTATTTTCATACACTAATAACAGCATTCAACATAAGAAATAAGAGCAATGAGAAATGGCAAAGAAAACAAATTACAGGCAATTTAAAATAGGAATACTAATAGTTATAATTCTGCAAAGGCAGACCAGATGTCTTCACATGTATTAAACTGTTTACTCTATTGACTAGAAATCCTTTCATAAGCCAGCCTGTTCCCCAAGATTACAATAAAACCGTGATATGTATTCAGTGGAGTTGTATACTTCAGCTTCTGAAGGGAGGAGTTTTAGGGAGCTTGAGGCTACTTGAAGTAAAAAATATAGCAACTAACAAGAATATATTCCCATCTGAGCCCAAAACAGCAGGGTAGTCTGTGGGTTCTATTCACTCCGAAGTCTTGATTTTCCCTTCTGGTATCCTACTGCAATATAGACACGATGAAGCTTTCAGTTTCTTATAACATCAACATAACTTTTCATCTCTGCACCCCTCCAAACCCTCTGGTATTTCTATGGCTCACAAGCATTAGGACACAAGGACAGACAGACCTCTTCTCATTCTTTATGTTCAGCTTGTCACAGTAGCCAGAATTTCATTTTAATTATTCAAGGAGCAATAGTGTTTCTGCACTAAGCACAGCTTTACCAGTGCTGTGAACATATCAGGTCAAAGTGGCCATGTAAGATTTACCATTCCTCAGACTGGTGCAATTCTTCAGTTCTGCTGAATGTTAGGGTGCATTTCAGTGACAGTGCCCCTCTTTAACCAGTGGAAATGAAGAAAGTATTTTAATTTCACTAGCATGCTCAAAAAGAATGGTCAATTTCTAGAGGGAGAGGGGAAAAAAAAGGGGGGGGGGGGGAGGGGAAATAAAGGAAAAAAAGAAAAGAAAAAGAAAATGGTTCTGTTAACTGTCAAGTAGGTTTTTATATATCATGCCTGGCTTCTTTAAAGTTGCAAAAAATACTGCACTGCTCAAGTGGGAAAACTGCCAACACAGCCAAGCTGGGATGCAAAGGAGAAAGCTGGCCCTTGCCCTCTCCACTTGAGAAAATTAAGTGCTTAGTGATAAGCCCTCCAGTCATGCTTAGGTATTCCTTCTTAACCAGTTAATTCACACATATTCAGGCCAAAGAGAAACACAACTGATGAATACCTGTCCTGAGAGATGCATATTCACATGAAACAGAAGCTGAAAGCCCCTTTTAGCATGCAGAGTAAGCATGCCGATCACCTGCAGGTTGCATTGAAAGATGACATGAGATCCCCATGAAGGCCTGCCCCAAATGGCTCCAGCCCACAGGATGTCATGGTAGAAGAGTTAGTCACTATTCAGCTGCAGCTACTTTGGCACAGTAAAGAAAAAAGAACTCAGACCCAATGGATTTCCCAATGACAGCTTCAGAGCCCACAGCAGAGCTTACCTTCTGCCCCAGCACCGTGGGCTCAGAACTAGCCTTTTGCCAGCACCAGTGGCACTGCAATATGGGGTTTCTGACATGATCTCACCTTGCAGGAACAAACGGAGCATCTGTCCTCCCTCAGGGTCCACACCTGCCCGTTCCGCTTGAAGCCGCCTTCATGGAGACAGTCTCCAGTACAAGATGGTCCAG
Source organism: Lagopus leucura (assembly GCF_019238085.1). Lineage (NCBI taxonomy): Eukaryota > Metazoa > Chordata > Aves > Galliformes > Phasianidae > Lagopus > Lagopus leucura. The sequence goes on along the minus strand of NW_024962284.1, from coordinate 1,566,837 downwards.
ATGGACAAAGGCAGTCAAACCCTCCTGCCAGGTTCACGCAGGCTGAATCATTCCAACAGGTGTGGGTCTTCAAGGCACACTCATCGATATCTGCAAGACAGCACATTTATAATGTTTTGGGCATGTTTTTCCACAGGCCAAATGTTATTTTAATAGTAAGTAATTACTGTGTTTTTACTGGTGGAAAAGAGTATCTTCTTTCTGATATCTCCCACGTATGTTTGACATTAAACATTGATTTTTTTTCAACTTATTCATCTGCTTTTCATCATTCTTTTGATTCCACAAACAATTCTTAAGCTCTCTCTAACAGGTTTAACTGTAAATGCTGAGACCAACACAGCTAGTGGAACTACTGATCACTGATCTGCCTTCAGACAAGGGCGTTTTGTGATTTTCCAGTGACTAGAAATCAGTCTGTTAGACTACTCTGTTCTGGATTTTACACCAAAATAGTGGGGCACTATTCTTCATAAGCTCCTAGCATGATCAGTGTTTTCCATACTAATAGCTACGAACTCTAGTAGGAAAGCAAAGTGAATTGAAATAAAAACAAACATAAAAGAAATTAGAGGCATCTTATACACCATCAAATAAATAAATAAATAGACAAATAAATCTTAAAGCTGTGCAAGAATAGCGTGATTTAGCAATGGCACAAAGAAGAAAGTAACAAAAGGAAATCATTATACACTAGAGAAAAGTGAACTACAGTATAAAACTTCTTCTGGAGGAGAAGCCAGTAAACCAGTTTGTCTCCTGCGTTTCAGCCTTAACAGTGAAAGCTCTAAACAACACTGGGAGGGAAACTAGAGAAGAAGATCCTATAGAAATATCTGATGGTTTTTTTTATAATGAAAATTTCTGATTACATGAATTTAGAAATCACAGGGAGGAATCCTCAGATCATTTAAAATGCCTTTATCACTAGAGTGAAATTTAGAACTGTTCAGTATTACCCAAAAGTACTTTTAATTCCTCTCTAAAGTAACAAATTTAAAAAACTCAGAAGAATTTAAGAAGAAAAATTTCCTAAACTCTGATTAAGTGGGGTGTGATGGCTAGTTGCCATGCTTCTCGTGTAAGTGCCATGGGATCACCAGTCCTCTCCTCAGAAAGCCAGCACTTAAAAAAAGATGTTAAGAATTCTCGAAACACTCTGAAGGAAATTAACAATCAAATCACTAAATTTCCACTGATCTGGTTAATAAAATGCCTTGTCTGATTCATCATTACTTGTTGCCAAAATGCTAATAATCACCAAAAAAGAACATTACTGCTCTATTTTCATGCCATAGCACTACAGAGTATTTGAAAAGCCCGCCAGCAGCGCTGTAGCAGGGATTCCACAAAGAGAAATTGAAACTTGTTCACTGTGTTAGCAGAGGCAGAGTGTGACAGACATAAAAGCCATGAAGAGTGACATGAAGAGAGCTATGAATAAATTGGTAAGGAAGAATTATACACAAACAGCTAGAGTAAGACTAAAAATACTTTTTAAAATCGCCTGTTTTCCTTTCAATAGACTTTGCATTATATTTTTTTGTCAAAGAAAAAGGCACAGGTGCAGCATTCACTTGGTCTTTGCAGACATCAACAAGCAATATTCAATTGTCAATATTCTCTTCTCCATATTAAGGGCTTTTTGAGATGCATATATAGAGTATGCAGTGGGATCACAGTGCAGATTAGAGGGGTATCTTTCGCAGTTCAAAATGAAAAGGATTTCACAGATGAACATAAAGCCATATTGCTTACACAGCTCCATGTAATTTCTTTACTTATGACACAGAAAACTAATTCTGCTTCCATATAATTTAACAGATTTATGGAAAGCCAGATGTTAGCAATTGTCAAAACTAACATCATTCATATTCTCAGTGGTGTCGACCTGCTCATGCTACACTATTTAATGTGTTATATATATCCAAAAGGAAAGAGTGCCCAATTTAGACACCGCTGCATCTTTCAGTTCAGCACGCAAAAAAAGGATGCCCCTATTAAAGGAGACCCAACCTTTCAAATGGGACATTCTTGACAAAGAAACCAATCGAGCAAAGCTGAGTAACACAGCATGAACATAAATTCCTAATTGCTACTCCTTTTGCTCATTTTTTTTTTCTTTATGCAAATGATGGTTTCTTATTATTTTATGACATTTATTATTTAAAAGTTTTAGCTATTAATCAAATACAAAAGGCTTGGACACTGCACTCATTTTCAGCTGAACTTTTAATAGAGGTAATTTTCTGAGAACATCCCTCTGGCATTTTTTTCTTGCCGCTGATTACATTTATAAAAGTCTGCACAAACAGTCAGCATTCCCAGGAACTTGAGGAAAATAACTCATAATGTTGCTGTATTTTTGTACTTTCATTCAGCAAGCCAAAAAGGAAAGAAACGGGGGGTGGCGAGGGAACACACAAACACACAAAAAAAAACCCAAAAAAACAACAACAACACTGAGAAACGCTCCCACATTTTTAGCTTGTTGTTAGCCTAAGGAGGTACTTTAGCTTAATGCAGCTTAATGCAGATCACATGGTATTGCTGGCATTGATGCGAGATCAGCATGTATATGGCTGTGTAAAAAAAAGGAATAAAACAGTCATATAGAATCACTCAGGTTGGAAAAGACCTTCAAGATCATCGAGTCCAACCACAACCTAACCATCCTACCCTAACTCTACCAACCCTCTGCTAAATCATGTCCCTGAGCACCACATCCAAATGGTTTTTAAACACATCCAGGATGGTGACTCAACCACTTCCCTGGGGAGCCTATTGCAGTGCTTAACATCCCTTTCTGTAAAGAAGATTTTAGTGATTCAACCTAAATCTCCCCTGGCACAACTTGAGGCCATTTCCCCTCTCTTGTCACCTGTCACCAGTGAGAAGAGACCAACCCTGCTCTTGCTGTAAGCACCTTTCAGGTATTGGAAGAGAGCAATAAGGTCTGCCCTCAGCCTCCTTTTCCCAGACTGAACAGCCCCAGTTCCTTCAGTCTCTCCTCATAGGCCATATTCTCCAAGCCCTTCCCCAGCCTTGCTGCCCTTCTTTGGACCTGCTCCAGCACCTCCATGTCCTTTCTGTACTGAGGTGCCCAAAACTGAAACACAGCACTCGAGGTGAGGCCTCACCAATGCCCTGTACCAATGCCCCACCAATGCCGAGCACAGGGGCAGGATGGTCCTGCTGGTCCTGCTCACCACCCCATTCCTGATACAAGCCAGGATGCCACTGGCCTTCTTGGCCACCTGGGCACACTGCTGGCTCATATTCAGCCCACTGTCCATCAGTACACCAAGGTCCTTTTCCATCAGGCAGCTTTCCAGCCACTCTTCCCCAAGCCTGTGGGGCTGCCTGGGGTTGTTGCGACCAAAATGCAGGACCCACAGTCATATTCACTGTGAAATTTCTCTTCACGATTGGAATTTATGTGTCAACTTTGCTGTTGAGAAATCAGCACAGTTTAAAATTCTGAACATGTCCAAAACAATCTTCTAATGAATATGAAAATTGTATGATAAAGCTCTTGCATATAGATTATTTTTATATTATTCAAATCCTTGCTCAGCTCAAATTCCCCATGCTCCCATCAGGTTCCATTTGCTTTCCCACAGCAGGTCTCAGAAGATACTGGCCCACAACTGCAACATATAACAAAGCACAAGGCAAAACCGTGCACAGATAGTATTGCCCACCATAACAACACCATGCAGAAGGTGAAATACTCATCTATAAAACTAAGCAGTTTTTAAGAAAAGAAGCAAATATACAAAATAGCAAGGAGAATCCCTAGTCTTTCTCTCTACATAACTCAAAAACAAGACATCTTTATTGAATTTTGCAGGAATCAGTTCTTCCATACAGTCTGTCAACCCGTGTATACAATTTCATTTTCCTCTTTTTATTCAAACCTAGACTATGATTTTGCAAGATTACTTGTTATATTGAGATCATCTGTTGTATAAACTACTAATTAACACAAGTAAACGGGGCAGGGCTTTATTTTTCCACTGAACAGCTTCTTTTCAAGAGTGAAAGTGCAAGAACAGAACAGCATTGACTATAAACAGAAAGTTGTTTATACGGCTAGCGTGCTATTTTATATCAACAATATATCACCAACAGCAAAGTGACTGCTGCTAAGACTTGCCACCTCAAACATTGCACAGGGCTATTGTAAAGCTGATCGAAATCTTCACTCTTCAAGTACTTTAAATGTATGCTTCTCTACACAAGCACACAACAGAAGTACCTGATGGATATTTCAGCTATAATGCAACCAGTCCTTTTGTGTGGATGGGAAAAAAAGAAAAGCCACACAAGACATGCTCACTTCTTAATATGCTTTTGAAGTACATAAATATAGCTTGGTAACGTGGGCATACAAGAAAGCAGAATCAAAATGGAATAGCATAATCCCCTGAGATGCAATTTCCTTTTCCATCCTTTTTGGCTGTAACGAGAAGTAATTTGCCTCAGATATTATCAGAGGTCCCACAGACATTGTATTTGAATGGGTAGACGACAAGCATGACTGTACATATCAACAGAAGTTCATTAACTTGGTTTCACTGAAATTTCAAACCAGTCCCCAGCCACTCCATTGCTTAGCTTTTCAGGCTATTCAGGTTTTAATGGTGTGACTTTTCTATAGCATCTTAATAAATGTGTGCAGGCATGTCATGCAGCGAGGTGCTCTGTAATATCATGATAAGTTGTTGCAGAAGAAAGAACCCTACTAATGTGCTAATTCTAACTGTTATACTACATTAAGCCATTACATATAATATTATGTGAAAAATGTATGCTTGACTCCCAAACAAATGTGTGTAACTAAGCACTGTTTTGACAAATCATTTTTCACATGCAATTTGTCACAAAATTATGTATTTCTCCTCCATCTAAAACAAAAAAAGTGACTTGGATTCATCTTTGAAAAACCACTAAACAGACACATTCTTTTTGTTAGAAAATATTTCGTGATGGTACTTGTATTCTATAGAGACATAATGGTCTATTAAAGAACACTGTACGGTAAATTAGATTCAGAATGTAGGATTTACTAATGCTTTCTAGAAGTATAGGAACTACTAAGCACAATTATCTTAAAACATGAAACTCACATTCCTCACAGAACACAAGAACCAGAATTTATGAAGCAGAAAGTAAGTAAGATTATTTTTATCTCGCAGCACAAAATCAACAGATAGAGACTAATATCATAAGCTTTACGTTCAGTGAGCAAAATAAAGTTCTGGAGTTGATCCTGGATATTCTGTACACGAAAACCTTTCTGCCCACATTCCACTTCTTTAATGGTAGGAAAGCAGTGGCAGAGAGGAAAATTTCTGAAGGATGGGATGGACCTAGTTTTTTTTTTTTGACAGAGAAAGAGGGCACAACAAACAGAAAACAAACCTGCTTCTCTATTGATTTCAAACCTAGTTAGTAGAGAACACTGTAGCACACTATGGAGTGTATTAAAGCCTGCAGTGTATAAAAGGACTCAGAAATTCAGTGCTCTGTGAATTGAGTAATTCTCTACAGATGAGAATCAACTCTCTTAAAGGGGTAGGGAGAGAAATGTGTATAATTTACTTTAATTTGCTTCTACTTTTCAGCCTGCAGAAGGAGTGAGCTTTGTGACACAACTGTTTACTTCTCCTAAGAAAGCATTTTCTTTGACAGTTTTTCCCTTTTTTAGGTTCTGATAATCTTCAAGGCTGACACTGAAAATTCAGTGTTGAGAGTTTATTCAGTAATAACTCACTGCACCAGCAGTATTTGGCAACAGGTACTTAGTGCAGAGAAGCAGCAATGCACACCAGTTGTATCAGCATAGTTACAGTGGATAGTAGTTAATAATGGGACACTGTGCATCTTGACAAGAAGTGCTCTATAAAGCATTCTGATGGTCTTTTTTAAATCCTAAATTGTAACAAAATTCGTATTTAAAAAAAGTAGAGAAGGGGGAAAGGGAGGAAGGGGGGAAAGGAAAAGGAGAGGGAAGAGACAGGGAAAAGGGGAGGAAAAGAGAAACACCGAGCAGCTACAGTCGATGTATTTTTATTGCAAAAGAAACTTTGGTAGCAACTTAGATACAGCAATCGTCTTTTATCTGCAAGCAGTATTCTAAATAATATAGTGTGAAAGGCCAGTGCCTCATAGAAACGATACCACTGGAAATTAAATTACATTCTCTTAATTTGAGTCTGCTCACTGTCTCCTTATTAAGCTGACATCTTTTGTAAAAGCATGGCTATGAAAATATATTCCCCTTTTCCAAGTCATCTATGTTGACATTTTGAGCAATAACGTATTTAGTCAAGCGTGAAGCACCCTGGCCAAGTCACCCATCCTTTTTGCCATGCTCTAGCACAATATTATGACCTTCCCCACCACATCTACTGTTCTCTCATAGGCAATGAGGTAAAGCTTTCAGAATCCCTGAGGTATCACAACACTCTCCAGACAGATACATATATATATTTTAAATGTTCTGCAAGCATTGCTGACAACCTACAAGCAATGACCAAGTGTCACCTTCAGAAGGAAAGAGGAGCCACCCCACACCAGCTGCCTGGGCTTTGGGCTATGCACCAAACCTCAGTATTCCCTCTCTCACCACCTTATGATTTTTCATCTGTTATTATCATTATTTTATTGTTGCAGCTTTCAACATTTTTATTTTTATTTTCTCCTATGCCTGCTTATTGTTCTCCAAGATCTGTCCTTCAGGAAGGAAGAAATGCTTCAAAACATACTGAAGGGCAACAGGCCAAATCCAGCTCAGGTGCACGCTAGGATTTCAGTAAAATACAATCCTAGGACAAAATGCTGTTGCTAAGCAAATGAACCCTCTTATTTGAAATAGAGAGGGACTCTGGCCTTGACCGTAAGTACTCCACTGTGTAAATAAGCTCTGTAACATGACAAAAGCCAGTGTTCAAGTAACTAAGTCGAAGCAAGAATGTACATTACTGTCCAATTTTGACCAATTCTTAGTTGTGTTTTTAAATACGCTTCACATTTTGAAGTCTCTTTGTTCATGTGGATTAGCAAAGTCATTCAATTCATTTCTAAGTGCTTGAGCAGTATAATGAAACAAAAGAAATGTTTACTCCCTTCATTACTGGTATCCTGCAGTAGTTCAGAAAAGCAACTTAGTTAAATAATGTCACTCATTTCACATTCTGTTTATAACTTGCACGTGGCAAGAGGAGCACCTCACCTAACCAACTTCCAGTGTGCTGTGCAGGTCAAAACGAGAGTGGTTCACCTTCACCAAAACTCACCCTTTCAGTTTCCACAGAACATAGAGAATTTGGGGATCCTTCTTGCTCTAAGATAGCCAAGAGTCCTTCACTTCAAAAGCAACACAGATTTTTCAGCAACTGAGCCCATCTATGGGCCAATCAAAACCACAGCCATGTCTGAGCATCTGTCTTTTAGAATCAGAAGACCCCTAGGATCATCAAGTCCAATGTCAACCCATCTGAGTCTTGTATTTTCCAAGCAAGAAAACAGCTACCTAAGGTCAGCCTGAAGAGAGATGGAGATCACCATGGCAGCAGCACAAGCAGACACTAGGAATGCTGCAAATGCCCTGTATCTCCAATTTCCTCAGAGCTTTTCAAAGGCCTATTTCACATCACTTTGATTTCTGATAAAGTATTTTCAATATTGCTCTGCCCATCACTCATTTTGCAGTACTTAAATAAACCAGAGCAGAATTCTTAACATATGAGAACCTGGTTAAGAATGTATGATTTTCACATGGTATTTAAGTAACAAAATGCTGTAAAAAGTGATTAGGACAATACATAAGAAGCTAATATAGTTTAGCAGGATAATCTACAAAACACTGTTTTTTGAAAATAAGTATTTTTCCTCTGCATTTTTAAATCACAATGCTATCTCATTCCAAGGACCTATTTCCTCTAATAGCTACAATTTGCAAAAGATTGGAATGTGTGTTACAACAATTTATAAATTCATACGAAAAAAAATGATTCTAACTTTTACTTTAATTGTATACTTTAAATCTTAAAGAGAGCCCTTTGCACTTACGCACGATAAACAGGATTTAGTGCATTAAAAGGGAGTCCTTCACAGAAGAAGCAGGAAAGCAAAATGCTCTTACAGAAAATTCATAGAACTGAGTAGAGATGAAATAGCTGCATTTCCCAAGAAAGGATAGAGAATTAAGAGAACTGCATCAGTAGCAGCTATAACAAGATCCTTGGCAAACTGTTTTAAACGCACCTGATAATATCATACAGAAATGATGTACAAGACTTTCGAGAATAAATAAACAGCTAGAAAAATTGTTAAGCAGAGGTTAATTGTTAAGCAGAGCCTCCACTATCCTTTCATTCCTGCTTACTTGCTGTGTTGGGACACAAAGTGTTACGAACATTCACCGCACCAGATTGCGAGAACCAGCTCCAGATAAACCCTCACGGAGCCTCATCCTTTGTCCTCCCACAGAAACAAGTGATCACAGGAAGAACTGACAAACTCCTCCGCACCCTTTAAAAATTCCTCTCCCTTCATGCTCTCAGGGTGTTTTTCTCCAAATATGGTGCACAAAGTGCAGGGGGCTATTTGCATAACTCCAAAAATAAAATGATGAAGATACGAAAGAATGCAAAAGTAACATATCAAAGCGACAAGGAACATGCACCGAATGTGTTCTCATACTGCTGCTCTGAGATTTCAAAGCTGAGGAGCATCTCCTTCCCTTCCGTGGGCCATTCTGCTCCCCAGAAAGCCCTCCCTCCCTTCAGGATGTAGAGCAGCTTATTGTGATAAATGGCAAAGCATACTAAGACACACTCTGGATCTCTGTGTGCCTCCCTCCTGTAATAACCGATCAGAAATGTGATGCCTCTTAAACTAGCGCCCGCACCACATGGCTGGGGATGCTGACAAACGCAGACACGCTTGCTTGCTTTCTCATTTTTGCCTTAAACACAGAAACTGTTAAGGACAGTGTCTCAGCAGTGACTTTATAACACCATGCAGAACGCAAAAAAAAGACAACAAAAAACCAGCACTATGCTGATCATTGCTTACCAACACAGGACTCCCCGGAAAGAGAATAGCTTCCATTGTCATGGAAACCGCTTCTGCACTCACAGTGGTACCACCCTGGGAGGTTAACACAGCGTGAATGGTTGTGACACTCAATGATCCCCTCTGCACACTCATCAATATCTGCCTCAGAGAAAAACACAAGCCATCCAGGAAATTAATTTCCTTTGACACCAATGCTTTAGGTTGTTTTTATTTGTTTTGTTTTGTTTGCATTTTTTAAAAGTCTTCCTTGATCACGGATCACGGTTTATCATGCTTCCAAATAACAGACACATCAGCATGACCGATGCAGCAGTAATACAGAACAGCAGTACATCGTGGAATTTGAAACATATAAGACATTCATCCACAGTGCATTTGGTTGAAAATGCAAAGCAAACATATAGAAATTTTGCTCTTCTTATTGTTGATGTGAGTTTGGTTTGTTGGTTTTAAATCACAAGTTAGACTGCAAATGTAAAGCACTGTAGAGCAGGTTCTGGATTGGAAAGGCTGTTCCAGCAACACTCCTGCTGTACATACGGACTGCATGTCCCAGAGCTCCTTGGAAAGCAACAACCTTCTCTTTGGGATTGGCCTTCCCAGTGCTCAGCTGCAAGACTCTGCAGCTCCCTGGCACTCCGTGTGCCAAGACATCAGGACTCTTTGCAAACAAGAATTAATCATTTGTGTTTATATGAACAAAACAAATACCTACTGCTTGCATAACACACAAAGAAAAGGCAGTTTGTATCTCATCTGCAGTAAAACGTTTAGCTGGAAGAGAATGAAGCCAGTGACACCACACTAGTAAGTCTAAAGTAGTGGAAATACAGAGCAAGATGAAAACCCTGCTGAGTTTCAGTAAATGTGTTTTTAAAATTTCCATAACATGGTTAATAGAGACCTCCTAATTGCTAGTAACCTTAGTTAATCACGCCTGGCACCTGGCTGCTACTCCCCTTTGAGCATATTTCCAGCACATTTTGTAGGGTAGTAATTAAAATTAACAAATTAATTATACGTTAACCTTCTGGTAATTTAAGAAGCGATTATATTTGATGCCTCTTTTTAGCTCAGCCTTTTTACTATTTTCTTTAATGTTGGACAGTTTTCAGCCTGTACGTTATCAATTAAAAAGAATCTCAAGTCATCCCTAAATATTATATATACTTTCAGCCACTGAGATTTTTCCGTGGCAGCCTGCACACTGAAAATACAAATAAAGCCTACACTGAACACACAAATTTTGTGAAATTAGATTCTCAATCTACATTTAGTTCTGCAAGCATTAAAAAGCAAATACTGTCTGATCCTGATGCAAGACTGAGTTAAGGTTACTGAGCAACCACAGGGTGTAGTTTTTATCTCAATAAAAAAAATACGTACATCAATGTGGTTTCATTGACTGCAGGAAGTCATGCTACAACAAATATGATTTGAATGAAATATCCTTCAATACAATTCCTTCTTTTTTCTTTTTTTTTTTTTTTCTTTTTTAAATGTTTTACAATCTCTCACTGCTACAACCTTTTCTGTACTCCCTTTATTTTGCAGAAGCTAATTTTAGCGTCAAAACACTGCATAAATCTAGCTGTCCATCAGTGGCCAGTGCTGCTTGCAAACTCAGACACTTCCAATTCATTATGGTAAATGGTATTTATAACCATGATCTTTTCACATGTCATGGCTGACAGAACAAGTTTAATCCTATTTGGAAAGTGAGTGACTTTGCTGTCATGGGTCAATTGTAAATGAATTCTTCTTGCTTCCCCCTCTTCCCCAGTGTCGAATCTGAGAATGTTCTCCCTCAAAGACTGCTGCCAAGGGGCAGTCCTGTCCTGGAGCTCTTTCCAGTCAATTTTATGTTTTTAACTTACAAAATGTATAGTTTTCCAAAGGTGCATTTCTTAAGCTGAGCCCTTTTGAGAGTGCATCTGACTTAGGCTCGTGCTGCAGCAAAGTAGTTGACTGGTAAACCACTTTTCGTACAGTTTGCCAGGATAACAAAGCTGATCAGCAGCTTGCTTAATGGAAAAAGAAGAGCATCCATGTTTGAGTCTCTGTAGATGATGCCAATCAAGTTAAAATAACATACCCAATGATCTGAAGACTACATGACTTTCATATGGCAGTACTCTGTCCATCAGTAGCTTTTGGTCACTGAATTTTAGGGAGATACAAAACAATTTCTTAAGCCTGGAGAGATGGAAAAAAATGACGAGCTTTCAGTCATATAAATTCTTCCTCTATTCCTTGATATCTTAAATGAGTGGAGTTCCACCAGCAGTGCCTTACCCATGCCAGGGACAGAAACAAATGACGTGTCATATACCACGACACTAGTTCACTTAGTAGTTCATTTCAGTCTGGAAGTGCTATGGTTTTGATACCAGTTCTTTTCATTCAAGTTTTCTTACAACATCCATGCAAAAGGCATCTTGTATAGATCCTTCCACTGCCTGCTTGTACCCCATATCTGTTATTTAGCTGTCATTACTACAGAATTGTTAATGGATCTGGCAACGCTCCACTATAATGGCTTTGCAAAAGCTCCAAAATGGCACATTTTTGTATTGTATAAAAGAGGCACCAGTTGGTTTTAAATAAGCTCTCGCAGGATGTTAATCCAGTCTGTTAAGGACAGCTCTGTAATTTTTACTTCTATCATCTCAACTTCTTGCATTATTCATAGAGGTACTTATGTATACAAGATAAATAGCATAATTTACCTCCAAATAAAACACAGTGGTTTCAGACCTAGTGAAAAAGTAAAATTAAAATGGTTCCTTTTTTTCTAATATTTCATCATGTTTAAGTCACAGTGTGATAATATTAAAAGGAAAACTACTCAGTGTGACACAATAGCTACACAATCTGCAGTTTCCATGAGACAGAAGAGTTGTGTAATAAAGGCATGTGTTCATCACACTGTATGGTACTCCTTTTCATGCAAAAAAATACACATCCTTATCTGTGGTTGGCTGCTGATCAGGAGACCTAAGCAAGAAAGACATGTACCAACAAGAAGGGGTTGCACAAGTCTCAGGCTTCCTGAATTAAAATCATACCCTGACAGTTAGCTCTGTTATCCACAGCTTCGTGGATACAAGAAGTATCCTACAACTTTGTGTTCCACCTTACAGGAGAACACCAGAAAAATGCACCCAAACAACTGCAGCACAAGTTCAGTGCACAACACACTCTTCCAGGAGACGGCACTAGCAAGAAAGAGATGTCACACAGCTGCCCTGCTGCAAAGAGTCATTGCAATGCTTCAAATCAACCCTGAAAGCAGAGACAACTACTTCAGATGAGTGGAGATGAAAATGTCTCTCGCTAAAGGAATCTCCCACGTGCCTAAATTGATGCAAGCAAATCATAATCATGCAGTTCTACATGAAATTATGTATAGGCTGAATTTTATCCTTTATTAGTAACTCCTATTACATTGGCCATATCATAGAATCATAGAATCACCAAGGTTGGAAAAGACCTGAAAGATCATCCAGTCCAACCATTCACTTATTACCAATAGCTCCCACTAAACCATGTCCCTCAACACAACATCCAGCCTTTCCTTGAACACCCCCAGGCTCGGTGATTCCACCACCTCCCTGGGCAGTCCATTCCAGTGCCTGACCACCCTTTCTGAAAAGTAATACTTCCTCATGTCCAGCCTGAATCTCCCCTGCCGTAGCTTGAAACCATTCCCCCTGGTCCTATCACTAATGACACGAGAGAAGAGGCCGACCCCCAGCTCACTACAGCCTCCCTTCAGGAAGGTATAGAGAGCAATGAGGTCTCCCCTGAGCCTCCTCTTCTCCAAGTTGAACAACCCCAGCTCCTTCAGCCACTCCTCATATGGCCTGTGTTCCAGACCCCTCACCAGCTTTGTTGCCCTCCTTTGAACACGTTTCAGGGCCTCAATGTCTTTCTTGCAGTGAGGGGCCCAAAACTGGACACATATCATATCATTAACACCACATGGGTTTTGAGAGTTCTCTGCGGTCACCAAGAAGGCACTGCATTTTTTTTTAAACACAGACAACACAAAGCACTAATACATTGACAGTGGCCATCCTAGGAGTCTGCTACTTTTTCCCAGTGAGCAGTATAAGCTCCTACAACACTCTGACCTTGTCACAGGTTACAATTCATCATGCCTGGAATACCAATGACTCAGACACGGTACAGCAATTTAGTTGTTAAACAAATGGCAACTCAGAATAACACAGATAACTGTATAATTTACTTGTATTTGAATAATGACTCGTGGCTGCCACTCACTCATGAGGCCAGTTTGTTATTAGGACCACAGAGATGCTAAAAATCAGAACGGACAGAAAGACATCTCAGCCATATTTACTGACCCCTTCAATAATCAATTTCTTGCTTCACCATTGAGGTGATAGAGACTCCACTTCTATCTGACCAAAGCCAGGAACAGGCAGCACAGGAAATCCTTCCTTGACATTTAGCTTCTTTTTTAATTACTTTCATTTTAACTCATTAGGAGACTCGGGGGGTGGAGGAGGAAACAGTGCCAAATAACATATTCTTCTCTCCCCAGCAGTCATGGCTGTTTTCACAGACTGATTTTAATTGCGTTATATTTATATTGGCCTTTGCAGTTCCTTCTCAGGCAGGAACAGCGCTGCCTCAGTAAATGGCACAGGTTCTGCTCTACTTTTCTATTTTAAGGACCCAGCTCTAAACTCTGACAATTTGGATTTGTTGAGATAGTAAACACATCTCAAATTCAGGAATAATCAATCTTACAGAGCAATTTAATGGCACAAAGTGGCTTTCAGAGATTAAAGGTGCGCCCACCACTCAGTATAATTAAAGAACAGCTGTAATATGCTCTATTGTGTAATGCCACATTGGTGTTATCAAGATTTTTAATCATCTGAAACACAAGTGTAAATTTAGCATGATGAGTTTAACAAGAAAAAATGAAATTAAATTGGTATCAGTATAATAACACAGACCAGTGGTACCAGCAATTTTTAAGATTAATTCTTTTTATATAACATCTAATTTACTGAAACTCATTTTTAATACACGCACCAAGCTGATGTTTTTAGCACTTTGGTGCATGTCTCTCTCATGCACTCTTATTTGTCTATTTGTATGCTAAATAAGCAGCACACTCGGAGTCGGCAGCCTAACGGACCTGAATGATACCAATAAATGTCACTTCACAACACCGGAGCTGAAGCAGGAGTTTTTGATCCCCATATTTAGGGATTTCTAGGTGATATGGGAAACAAAAACTGCAGTCAGGCTGCTCAGTGATAAGCGTGGCAGGGATATCCAAGGCAGGGTGAAGAACTATCACATTTAGTGATGCCTTTCAGTTTCAATTGCAAACAAGACTGTAATTATCACTTCACACACCAGAAACATACAGACTGACTTTGCAATCAGTAGGGTAGGTTTTAAACTGAAGCACAGGCTGTTTGTCAGATTTTAGGGTCAACATGCCTCTCCAACTACATAATCCTGAAAACAGAAGGGATTTCAGGCCAATATAAACCCAAATGTTGGAAGGACACTGCTACCATGCTTGGTATAGCTAGCTTAGATGAAAGAGAAAAAAACAGTTCTAAACAGCCAGTTCACCAACTACAACTGTTGCTGAGCTGATGATTCTACTTCAGGAAATTAGGTCAGCCTACTTGTACCTGCTGGAAATCATAGATGTGCAGAACCACAGGACGGCCTGGGTTGAAAAGGATCATCCAGTTCCAACCCCCTGCTTTGTGCAGGGTCGCCAACCAGCAGCCCAGGCTGCCCAGAGCCACATCCAGCCTGCCCTTGAATGCCTCCAGGGATGGGGCATCCACAGCCCCTTGGGCAACCTGCTCCAGTGCCTCACCACCCTCTGTGTGAAAAACTTCCTCCTAATATCTAACCTAAATCTCCCCTGTCTCAGTTTAAACCATTCCTCCTTGTCCTATTGCTATCCACTCTTGAAAACAGCCATTCCCCCTTCTGTTTATATGCTCCCTTCAAGTTTTGGAAGGAAATACCCCACAAACATCAGGAAATCTCCTCTCATATTCACTTGACTTCATATTCTTCCTAATCGTGTCAGAGCAGTTAGTCAGGACTCCAAAATTTTCTCTCTATATTTGTAGAAACACGTAACAATTACGCATGATCTCCATCCTATGATCAACCATGTACACTTAGTCTGGTGACAATTTTGTACAAAAAGCCAGTCCATTAGTCAAATAGTATTTATTAGATATCTTTGGTTAGATTTTCTGCAGAAGAGAGCAGTATCACGCACAATTTACATGTGAGATAACTAAGATACACTGAACTGACCACAGCTGCCCACTGCCAATATGTGAGATGCTCCCCAATTTTTAATTGCAATCCAGTTTCCTGGCTTTGAGGTTATCATTCTCAACGCTCTAAAAGAAGCTCTCAAATAACCAGGTAGTGGTAAGGCCAACCTTCATTCCAGCCATGGGATTTTTGAAGAAATACTGTGTCTTTATCCCTGACTGCTAATTCAAGTAAATTGTGGGATTGTATGTGCAGCTATTCCATACAAAGCAGTTATTCAAAATATTAGATATGCACACTAGAATACAATGACAGAACAGTATCAACAGGAGAGATCTTTCATGTCAGTAGCACATAACCAATGAAGCTCTCAGCACACAGAGAAATGCTTCCACAAAGTCAGGATTATGCAGACTTTATATACATATATATATATATATACATATATTCAAATCTGTCCTTACTAGCACAGTACTTTTATGCCCAAAGCCGCTTAAAGTTAGTTCAAAGCATAAATGCTATACATTCAGATTCATTTAATGTTCAGTGACTGGTAAGACCATATTAAAAACACATTACAGATTGTGGAACTACATTTCAGTAAATCTGGATGGCAAAATGCATTATGTACATGATAAAAAGATGAATTCGTCAACCAGAATCAGAATTCTTTTGGCAATTGATTTTGGCATACTGCAACTGAAGAGCTACAGATTCCTTACCGACATCACAGAATTTGAGAAGAATCACCTTATGGGGATATTTGTTAAAACAAAATAGGTGATGTTCTGAAAAGGAATACTCACCCCTAATAAAATTACTAAAATAATATAGATGCAGGCTGCAGCCTTCTGCATCAGGGTTACAAAAAACGAATGTACCTTCTTATGAAGCAGGACACTGACAAATGGTATTCTCAACCAAACACACCCATCGGTGGACTGCACGGAAAGAAGCATTCAAATGACAGCAGCTCTACCTGCAGAGCTTCATTGATGAGTCCGACTATTATTATCCAATGCTGGCAGGCTAATTCATTTACAGTCCTTAGGTATATTACATAACAAATACATCCCTCTATCTAGCACCTGAAATACTGAAGTTCAATATCAAAGAGCCATGAAATGCGTATTATTTTATCAAGTACATCCTGCAACAGAAAGGAGATGGTCCCTACCATGCATTCTTCAGTGATTTGCCTCAAAGAATTTTAAAATGACTTGCATGGTAAGTTCTCCTCCACTTCACTGGGCAACTTATATTGCAGGACCAATAGCCTGCAATGTTAGGAAGTTATTTTGATTAGTTTGAGCCCTTCCTTAATCAAAGGGCAAAATAACTCTTGCAAAAACAATCTCACTGCTAACAGGAGGCAGCAGCTGATGAGAAAATGGTAAAAAGCACTTTTCATTCACTGTGGCTGGGTAGGGGAGTGTCAGCCATTCCCCTTAAAATTCTTCTCCAAGTATACATTACTGTACCAAAGGATACAAGGAGCAAAGACAAATTGCAGGTTTAGATTATAATAGTATGTACGCCCTATGGCACTCCTGAGACTTTAGTAATAATGGGAAATATTCTCAATTAGTTTTCTTTAATCGTGGAATGATTAACAGCTTCAGAAAAGCATTCTCATCCATACAGCAATAAACTCTCCCAAGGAAGCAAATCCCCAAACAAGCAGTGTAAAAAGAGCTCCTGAGATCATAAAAGGAATAACGCAAAGCTCTCTGCATCCTTAATTAGGGAAAAAAATGGTTCAGGATGGGTTGATCAATACAGAGCATATGGTAAAAGTGCATACTCTTGGAGAATGCACTGACACAGTTTCATAAGGAGAGTGAAATTTGTGGTGGATAGTCCAGTCAACGCACTGAATTACAACTGCTATCATTCAATGCAAGATGCCTGTCCACTTTGGAATATATACATATTTATTTCTGGTAACAGGTAGGCTAAACAAAAAGATCCTTTATAACAAAAGACCAGAAGAATCATTTAAAAGAAAGCAAAAGTCTTTCATCATGTTCATAATACAAGTAAAGGTCATTCTGTATTTCAGTCTGCTGGAACTTTCTCCAGTCACACCAGTACCCATCCATCAACCCCCAAAGCAGTTAAATTCATCCAGTTTCCTAACTCAGTCACAGCACGTGCATCAGAAAAGAAAAGCAGTGTGTGTTGTGATTTCCCACACACTGTTCAGTAAGTATATCGAGATGCATGAAAGAAGCGTGCTTTCCTGGACAATTTGGACAGCACTATATTTCATGGCACTAAATAATGAGTAAAAATGTTTTAAGAAATCTAGTAGAATGTTCAGAACAAAAGAATGGTCCAAACATCACCCTCAAACATGCAGAAAGAGGGCCAGGATTAGCCTCACTTGACTAGGGACGTTCAGGAACTGTCCTGTGCATCCTCAGCAGTCAGTGAACAGGCAGTTGAAAAGGTTCACAGAATCCCAGAATGGCCAGGGTTGGAAGGGACCTCAAGGATCATGAATCTCCAACCCCCTGCCACATGCAGGGCCACCAACCTCCACGTTTAATGCTAGGTTAATACTGACTGCTTAATATCCTCCATCCTTTTCATCCATTTGAACCAGCATTCATGGTAATGTTAGGCTTGTGTGCTCTATATGTTATTACAGATTTTAAAAGTGTAAACACAGGAATTAAGCTAAAAATGTTCCCACAGAGAAAATCCAAAGTTACTGGCTCCCATTGCAAAAAGAAGACAGCAAATCAAAACGCTTGAAACACATCTCAAATGAACCAGCCATGTCAGGTGAAAAACTCAGCAAATCCTTGGGATTAAGAACTTCAGTCATTACTGCTACCTTCTTTTCAAATACTGCAATGAGTATTTCCAAACAAGTAAGAAGTGACTGTTTCCTTAGCACAAAATGCGCACTTTGAAGACACGCTCTCTCTTTCATTTTTTAATTACAGACTGAATTTATAACTTCACTAAACCATTAGTTGCAGACTTTGATCAGACCCAGTTTTCCCAGACTGGGTTCTGCTTCAGACATCAATAATTCCAATTAAACCAACTCCGAGATATGACTGCATCATTTCTCTAAGCAATTAAAAATGTGCAACAGAAGTAAGAAAATCCTGAAAGAAAAGCCAGGGGACTCATCAAATGTTAATAATAATCATAAATACATTGCACTTCTATACCATCTTTCATCCTGTGATCTCAAAACATTTCCTAAGCATTATGTAATATTACAGTACTTTGTGGGGAAAAACATAAAACTGTAACAAAATTTTGTCCGCAATTATCTTAAAGGGGTTTGATTTTTTTCAGTATGAAAATAGTCTTCATTGCTTACTGCGTGAACATTGTTAAAAAAACACATTTATCAAAATTAGTTTTGCGTCCTCAATTTCAGTGAATTGACTAAGCTTTGTTATACATATTTGTTATACGTTTGTTGAACGTAATTGCTTTTCAACAGCACTCCCAAAGTTAGAATTTCTCATAGAAATTGATTGCATTCTTGGAATGCCACAATGTAATCACAGAATAGCTTGGGTTCAAAGGGACCTGATGGACCATCACATTCTAACCCCCCTGCCACAGACTGGGCTGCCAACCATTAGATAAGTACTTGACCAGGCTGCCCAGGGCCCGACCCGACCTGGCCTTGAACAGGGATGGGACATCCACAGCCCTTCTGGGCAGCTGTTCCAACACCTCACCACTCTCTCAGTGAAGAACTTCCCCCTGACATCTAATCCACTTCCTTAAGATGCCCCTACACAACCATTTCACAAGAGCCAACATGCTAAACTACATTCCATTGCATAAGACAAATCATTTTGAACTTTCTGGAATCTCAAATGGCTACATGGTCTCAATATCTGTGTTTGAGGTTTTTGGAGGGTTCCAAAAACTCAGTGAACCAAGTGAACTGAGTTAATGGGGGACTGGAAGCACTGGTGCTATACCTCATGATGCTGTGTTTGGTCTTGATTAAAACTGCTTCTGCATTTGTTTCCTTGCAAGCAAAAATCTTTGATACTACAGAAATCTTTAGCAGTTCTTCAGTAAATACTTCCGATAGCATGGACATTAATGAATACACTGATACATTAATCATACAAAATGGTCTTGTTCAGCAAAGACTTTCTAAATATGCATACAGTCTGTTTCTGAATTTCATCATTAGTGAAACTGACTTGGCTTATGACACACAGGATGCCAAAATATCAAGAGTTTTTAAACAAAAAAGAAGGAAGAAAAAAAAGCAAGCACTTCCGAGAAGAGCTGTCCTACATATGTTTATATATTTAGGAGGAAGACTTTATATATGAGGGGAAAATAAAAAAGCCATTGAAAACAAAGCACAGACATTGTCCACGTAAGATTTTTTTTTTCCCCTAATTGCATTAGGTATGTTCATTTTCACATGACGAAAAGACAGCGTGTTTCTTCTATGAAAACCATGGTGACTGAGCACCTCCAGAGCCAGGTCAAAGTCTGTTTGAGTTGAGTTGCTCTGGACAATGACTTGCAATGGGAGCAACAGTAGCCGCAAACATCAGAGAAAGAAAAGGGGGAATGGGGATTGTGGTACACTAGCAAAAAAACACATTCTGCCTTTACCACAGTTATATGTGATAAATCACAGTTATTTATCACGGTTATTTATCACAGTTATATGTGATTAAATGATAATGGGCATTGGAAATTATCCTTAGGGCTATGTGAAAGCTCCTAATGTCTCAGTCTTGAAGGTGTACGCTGCTTGAAAGCCCATAGAGAAGGTGATCCCTGCTTGACAGTGACTTAGGCCAAGGGTGGTTTCAAAGCAGGTGAATACTAAATCCCAGTAAAGCGTGCTGCACACAGTTACCAAGAAACATGGGATCTCCACAAAAGGATATATGACATATGGCTTTCCAAAACAGGCTTTTCAAGCCTACATTGCTTGTGAGATTCTGTGGGGAAAAAAAAAGGCAAATTTTGAGATTCCTATTACATATAGTTCTTCACCTGTGCCAACTCAGAAATCTTACAGGCTAGCTTCTAATTTATTGAATACACTAAATACATGACTTCATTAAGAACATACCACCCCAAGATTAGCCAGTCTTTTGAACATGAGTTTTGTTTTCTTAAACATAAATTCAAAGAATCTTTCTTTTTTTCTTTTAAAGAAGAGGCCTTTTATTAATTTCCTTAGGGATATTTTCTTGGTAAAACTACCACCCTTTTCATTAAGTGAAAATGCAGTCTCCAGCTTCACAGACTTTCAGTCATCAAAATAACTGCAGTTCAAACATTATAGCCTACATACAGCTCTTTCAGAAATGCATCCAAATGTACATCTAAATTATAATCCTATCCAATATGTTCACTTCAGCTGCTGATAAAAGGTTACTGCCGTTAGATGTTGTCTTCATTTGGTTCAAAACAGTAATTTTTACACCCACAGTTTATCAAGAAGCAGAATCATCTTGTCAGGGTGGTAAGCCAAGACAGGTGAATCAGGGAAGCTGCTGACAGGCAAGAAGGAATTGGAATAATAAGAGAATATTCACAGTCCTCTCCCACTTCTGCCAGCTCTGCCTCTCAAAAGTGTAGCTGGGAAAGAACCAGCGTTACTGAACCAACACATTTTAAGTACAATTCTTTGTTTCATAAGAGAGTGTGTGTATTTCATTAGCGTAGCTCAGCTTTTAACTTAAAAAATGAGAAATATGAGGTCTAAGGGCCACCAGCTGCTTGCTCACAAAGAACTAGCAGCCTCACCTGGTGCCAAGCTGAAAGCATTTGTTGGGCAGAGCAACCACAGGGGAGGAAGGCAGTGCTGGTGATAGATGTACTCAGAGTAAGGGCAGAGCGGCGCTTCAGTCTTCTGTGTCACATGAGAATTGCAGAAGGGGCTCGCAGGTGCCTAATTAACCAAATCCACAATTCCTTTTCAGTCACTTTGATTTTGACCTTACAATGAAGCACTTGCATGCATAGTCCACTACAGCCTACCTTTTAATGATATTTTCTTCCCACAGAAAATCGAACATTCAACTGAGAGTTAACTATTTTATTGCAGTGCCCACGGCTTAGGAGTCAGGCACCAAACAGCATGCATGGATCCTTTTGCTTTGGAAAAATAAAAACAAAAACCCTAGCATAAAATGGCATTATCTTCTTGTCCTCTCCGTACCACAGAAGAATATCTGTTCCATGGTTTTGAAATGATTCCTTAGGATCTGATTTTCCAACAGGGAACGGTCACCTGTTGCTCATCCTGTATATCAGGAAGTAAGCAGCAGAAGTGTGACTGTATCCCATATTCCCATAACAGGCATCAAAACCCCTTCAAGAAGAAATACGATAAAGTGACATTCATCCCATCCAGCTTTCAGATGGATGGAAAGAAGGTATCTGTCTTAGAGGTAGTTATCTAGATCCCATTTATCATCAATGAAAAGTTGAGTGCTTTTACACTACAATTTATCTAACACTTACTTTAGATGCCTCCTTAGAAGACATGATGATTTAAAAATGCCTGTTTTTCTCCACTGACTATAGAAGTTGTTTAGCTGACTATCTCAAAGGCAGACAGCTGTAATCTCTTCTGTTAAAAAAGGGTAAGACGAATTCTATTTCACTTAGCAATGTATTCATCTACAGGAAAAGGAAACAGTGACAAAGCGTTGCAGTGATTTGTAAACCTAAGTTATGCAGCAGTGTCAGAATAGCTCAGGCTGGCAGGGCCCTGAAAGGCATCTGTCCCAAGCTGCTGCCCCAGGAAGGCACGTGCTGTTAGTAGACCTGAATGCTCAGGGCTGCATCCAGCTGGCTCTGCCAAGGATGGAGACCCCACAGCTCCCCTGGGCAACTAGCTATTTTTGCCACATGGGGAAAAACGTTCAAAACTCTCCTGCTCATTGCCCTCAGTACCTTGGCTGTGCTCCTGTTAATATCCAGACAGAAAAATTGTCCCTTGTGGGCTTGCTGTGGTCACAGCACTGGTTGCCTCCTTCTGACTGACTTCCTCTGGGCAGCTGGCTCTGCCTGGCCACAGCAGATATTCCAAAGGCACTTTTGATGCTTTTTTCCCTCCTCCCATTGCCTAGTTGCTCTGTGGACACTGCCTCCCATTTAGATGTGCATTCTTGAACTGATAGATTCCTTTTGCACTGGCAGCAATAACTCTAATAGGCTGCATCAGCTCTGAGAAAGGACTCTACAGAACCAATGTGAGGTTATCTGTTCAGTTAGCTGAAGATGAATTAGAAGAGAACATCTTCAAGGTGGTGCTGGTTGGATAGTATGTACAGAAACAAGCTACTGGGGATGTTTTGGCCTCTTTAATGGTCTACTGGGAGACACATGATGGAGGAAGCAGTTTGAAAGATATGAAAACAGTGCTTCTAATGATGCTTTAAGGGAGCAATTTTACAATGAGCCCTTGACTGCTTTCTGTTGTTCTTTATCGATTTTTTCCCCTTTTCTCTTACAGAATGAAATACTCAGGTGACATTACAAAGAAGAGCTACTAATCCTAGTGCAAGGCAGAATTCCAGATGTACCAACACAAACAGCTCCCTTTTTGTTGGACAAGCTCTGTGGCATTGTTCTAAGCTGGGTGTTTTTTTGTTGCTCTCTTCCAGAAGAGCGTTCCCACCCTTTCAAAACTAAACAACCCATACATG
Source organism: Lagopus leucura (assembly GCF_019238085.1). Lineage (NCBI taxonomy): Eukaryota > Metazoa > Chordata > Aves > Galliformes > Phasianidae > Lagopus > Lagopus leucura. Next base: position 1,543,768 of record NW_024962284.1, on the reverse strand, counting down.
CTCTGCTCTCAAATGCACTGAATAAGCTCTGTGCCTGCTTGTACATGCCAGACGTCATTCAGCCTGCATTTGAATTCTTTTAAAAATGAATCTGCAACAAAGACTTTTTCTTCTGGCTTAAGCACTCATAGAACAGTCCTCTTTTCAAATAAATTTAGCCATTTCTGAGGGAGGACTGGAACCGTCTGAAATGCTTTAATAGCTTTCATATTTTATAACCTTCCTCATCAAAGTTTAAATTTTTACCTTCATTAATATTGCTGTAAGTCAAAAATGACTGTTTTTAAGTTGGTAGAATTATACCAAAAGACATAAAAGACAAAATGAGGTAAGAATAGAGCATCCTGGGAAGAACTGAATATGCATGTATTTGTTTTTCTGGCTGAGAATCTTCATTTAAAAAAAAAAAAAAAAAAAAAAAGAAAGATATTTTTCTATTTTTCAAGCCATTAAAAATTGTACACAGCATACAAAGAAATCCCTTTCTTTACCAGTCACTTCCAGCCCTGGAGCAATCTACAGAAGCTAATCAAGGCATACAGTTATGCAGGCAAGGACAAAGAGAAAGTGGTCAGAAATTAGAACTGATTTGTCAAATGCAATTGCCCAAAGATTAATTTTTTCAACATCCCTTCCTGTCTATGTCAAAGTCTTGGACCACACTACGGTCAATAAAGTTCAACTTCATATCTCAAATCTGCTGTGCTTTCACCTCAGAATAATGACTGTAAAGGTGCTGTGTCCTCTGAATCAGTTCCCAAAGGTGGATAAACAGCACCATGCTTTTCAGGTACTGTACTTTCAGGAAGGAGATTCTATACCATAAGTGGAGCAAAATATTTTGTGTCATAAAAATAAATGGAAGAAAAATAAAAAATAACAACAAGAACAAAAAAAGCAAGCACGGAAAACTTAGTTCTGAATGAAACTTCCACCTTTATGACTACATCAGGGTGTGCCCCCATTTGCAAAGGAGTTTAGCAAAGATCAAAGGATCTCCTGGCTGTGCTGTACAGTAACTGAAGTGTCAAACTGTTTCACTGCAACACCAATACGAAATGCTTTGATGTATTTGTGCATGTGTGTAAAGCACTTTAGTCACTGCTTAGCAGCTACCCATAATGTTTTATAAACAGATTACCCAAACTGTAATTTCACAATATGACATGTCACTGGAAGCAACCCATATCATTATATTACAGTTGCTGACTTGTTATCAAGCAGGATAGAGATGAATACTAAAGCAACCTTCTGAAATGGAGACATTTCCTGTGGAATAGATATTTGGTGCTTCCATCAGAGAACGTTGTGCAAGGGAGCAGCGACAGCACTAAAGATTATCACTCAGGTGCTTCTTTAGATGAAATTAAAGCTATGGAACGTGAATGTCCGGAGTTTGAACATCAGCGAGAACAAGAACTGTACAAAGAATTTGTCTGGAGCCTGTCCCCAAGTATGCCCACAGCAACAACTCCATGATAGGATCTTCTATCCTCATTGAGTTATCTCCATAGCTTAATCACATGTAATCCCTTTCTAAAATACACACTGAGCAAAAGCTTATGAAAACTGTGGACCCCCATTTGTGTCACTGGATAGCAAGAACCTGTCTCTGGGCAGAGCCTCTCCAGCACCCATAAGGGAAGGGAGCACGCCCCTCCCACCGTGCTGTGCTTCTTCCCAGCCCTCCCACCAGCTTGCAGGGACAGCATGGCTCCCACTGCAGCATGATGCAAGAAGGGAAATGGAAACGTTCACATGAACAACTCACCTTCGCATCTCCAAAGAGAACTATTAGCAGACACCTTCAGACAAGTATCTTTGCAATCTTTCTATTTTTTTTTTTTTTTAAACATGCAAAATATTAGAAAGCCAATTTCATTCGTAATTTCACAACTGAAAATTGAAAAAAAACCCACTATAATAATTCTCTTTTTCTCTGCTGCTGTATAGTTCAAGTACTATGATATAACTGAGAGAGAACACAGCACATTACTATTTTAGCTCTAGAGGGCCCAACTCTGAAACTGCCGAGCAGCACAGACCGTGCTGCCAGTTGCTCCTTTTATGCTGGAACAGTTTTTCTCATTTCCAGGAAAACTGGAAACATTTTCATGTGCAATTAACCAGTTGGACTGCTCAGATTCACATCAATTACCCTTATTATTTGGCTATGCTACTCTTTTTGGCAAAAGAGCACAATATATTTTCCTTTAATTTTAAAAAGTCCCCTTCAACTTGACAGATCCATACATTTCTGCCTCTTGAGCAGCATAACATTACTTTGTTTCTCTATTTTTCTCTTTTTTTTCTTTCTCTTGTTTTTTTCCCTGTTGCTGTGTAGCTTCCGCCTAGAGTTTGTGGTTTTAATGATTTAGTAACTACAAATGGCTGTATTGATAATTAAGAACTATTTGCTGATATGCATTAGCAAGACTACCCAAAAACAGTGGTCCATTTCAACAACTTATGGAAAATACACCAATACTGTATCAGAAAATATCTGACCTACGTTCACTAGCATTGATTGTCAAATGCAGTTTTCTCGCACATATTGAATAAATCATATGTTCTTATCATTGTCTTCTGCAAAATCATGAGTTTCCTTTTACGAAAATTCTAAATCTCTGTGATTTTCTTGTTTTATATTACTTCATAACACGGTGTGCAACACCAGTGCTGATGGACGGCATTTTAATTCCTTTTTTAAATAATTCAGGCTTGATACTCCTTCTCTAACTTCGACTGTAATTGAATGGCTTAATACCAGTGCACACACGAGCCACAAAAAGCCAACAAGGAAAAGCAGGTGCAACATACAAACAGAACAGCAACGCCCAAAATGAAATTTTAATACACCTTCTTGTGTATTTATAAAAATATGTTTAGATATACAGAGCTGAATACTTCTTACCAAAACTTACTTTTTGACACATTACTGCGTTCTGTAAGAGTAAATTCCAGCATCTCTGTTGCACCAACATCCTGAGTTGAATTACACTCCCAACATGTCACATTTACCTGCCCTGATATATGGTTAATAGTCAGAGAAAAATGGGCCCGAAGACATGAAGGAAGCACCTCCACTCAAGTCAGTGGCCTCGTCAAGAATTAAATTTACAGTCCATGAATTCATTTCTGACTGCAGACACTAAATTACACCCCCACAAGCAGCAACACTTTTTAACTTTGACAGTTTGGATATCACTTAGTGTTTAATATAGAACCTTAAACGGTATTAAGTAGCCTGAACAAAATCTGCCATACTACAAAGAATGTACAATTTCATAGATGAAAGAATAATTTTCATTTCTGTTACACGGTACTAAATTAAATTTCTTTTCTAGAAATAAACCACTTTCTATTTGCATTATAATTAAACTATGTGGCACTTTCCATGAATAATAAAAGTGCTTTAGGGTGCCCCATTTTGGCCCTTTAATCTTTTGAAAAGCAGAGCTGGAAACAAAGTGGCCAGAGAAAGAAAACAGAAAAAAAAAAAGACCACAAATGGTGAAGATATGGAAAGTGCATGTGAAATGGTAGCAGCCCAGTTCAGCACCAAATAGCAGATCTTTACAATATATTCCTACGTATTATTACTACTTCCAATAATGAAGAAATTTCTACTCTGAAATGAGTCTATTTCAAAACCTTCTTTGAAGATTTCTCCCTACCTCACTCCTCCAGTTGCAATGGTGGCAAGCTAATCCTTCCACAAAGAAAGGAAGATGCTTTGAAGCAACAAGAAGCATTTTATGTACTGCTCCCCCCTGACCCACTGGCAATCTGATAGCTCTTTAAAAAGAAGAAAAAAAAAAAGAAAAAAAAGGATGATGGAAATTATGGTAGTCCTTGTGTCCTCATGTGTCCTCATACTGGCAGACTGGCAGTGCCACTGCTCTGCTGGTTAAGGATGGACGCAACACTAAGTTATTGGCACTTACACACCCAAAGACTTCGGGAATGGGAAGAAGCAGAGCTGCAGAAGAAAGGGGGCAACTGTTCCCAGTCCTTATGAAGCACATCACAGACAGGAAGAGACAAGCAGAGAGAAAAACACAGACATGCAGCCATCTCTGGATTAAACATTTATCACTACTGGAGGCCAGCAGAGTCACCTAACCACTCTCCTAGGACACGATGTCCAGGTTTATATTGCTGGACAAATCAGTCTCTCTGGGTCTCTGCAGTAATGAATGACGCCACCAGGAAACCTTCAAGGGGTTCCTCCTGCACACATCTGAGTGGGAGATGAGAGAGAGGAAAACAAAGGGATGCACAACAGCTTAAGCACAGTCAGCCAAACTGAAAAACATGAGGGTAACAGTATCTGTGCCCTAATGCACCACTCTGCAAGCCGTGTACACCTACAAACAGAAATGCTCAGCATAATGTTTCCCACATAAAGCAGCAGCTACCATTGGGTGTGCTGGGCCACAAACCCAACTGTGGGGAACGTTCTTGCAATGCTCTATGTTAGCATGTTTCTCAATTAAACTTAGTTGGGGAGTTAATTACAGTGGTTTTGGCATGAATTTAGTGCAGGGCTGGTCGTTACAGATACATACAGAAGCAGAATTTAAGGTGTCTAGAATTGTTTGCCTGTGATAACAGGAGTGTTCACAGACATCTAATTAGAGAAATTAATGGGGGACTGTACAGTGAGACACCTGTCACAACCACAGTCCAAGCAGCTGAATTGCCTTAGAGAGCCAGGCTTTTCCAATTATGCCATTTCAATACACTCACCAATAAAACTGGAATGCCTGTACCCTTCATGTTTCTGGAAGCTTACTGATAAAAATAAAAAATAAAAAAAAAATAAAAAATAAAAATAAAAAAAAAAAAGAGAGAGAACTGAAGGAGATAATTTCTTCAAGAATTTGTCTTGGAGATGATCCCATGTTTTCAGCAAAGACATACAAAACTAGGGCACAGCTGTTGTTGGTACAACTGATACAACTTTGGAAAACACTGCCAATGCCAGCGAATACTGAAATTTCATTCTGAAAGAAGGGAAAAGTCATTAGGACTTGACTAATAGAAATGGAATGAAAAGTAGTGATATAAAGCGCCTTGTGATTCTGCTTGAGAGCCCAGTAATGAGCATTTCTGCTAAAAGATAGGAAATTATCATTGAGAAATGACTGGGGAGGATAAAGACCTATTAATCACAGGATCACAGAGTAAGAAGGACTACTTTTACTGAAAAAGGCAAAAGCTATTCTAGAATTTATCAAAAGAAGAATTTACAACAGAAACACAAAAGTCTTAATGGTGTAAAACAAGATATGATGACACATCTCAATACAATTTCAGTAACCTCTGCTAAAAAAAAAAAAAAAAAAAGAAACTTCAATGTAAATGTCAACAAATAGAGCCACTAAGATATACAGTCAATTAATAATTTTATATATATATATTTTTTTAATTTTATGACATGTAATGTAGTATTCCTCATTTATCCAGTCTGGTACATTCAAAGCCAAGAGGAGATAATATTTCTTTGTGTAAGCTCATCAGGGGGCATATAATGAAAAAAAAAAATCCATTTGCAACAAAGAACAAGTATGAAAACATCAGTGTAAGTATTACTTGTCAGGAATAAATCAAGGCTGTAAATCCTGGAATCCAGCAATATCTAGGTAAGCATTCTAGGCTAAAGTAGAGTGCTAAGGTGTTTTGTTCTTCTGTTGATTTCTTTTTTTTAAATCGTGAAGATGATTATGTGACAAAGTCACTTGTGGTAAGTGGGAACTAAGTTAGACCATCTGTAAGTCCTCCTGTGCTGTTTACTATGCTAGATATTTTATTAGTTCATAAATAATAATTATTAATATATGATACAATTCTACAGAAGTCAGGACTGTTCACTGCTATAACACCAGACACCACAGGCAAAATCCTGAGACACTCTTTCCCCTCACTGACTAACAACAGTCTGATTTCCATTATAATGCTGTTCTGCTAGCTGTTGAGAACTATCTAACACAGACAAAGAATACTTGCTTATTCTTAGACTAGCCTTGAATACAAAACGTGATTTGTTTTTCTTTTGAGGCACAAAAACAAAAAGGGCCAAGGAAATGAAAGCTATTGATATTTCAAGATATCCTTCCCAAAAACATTTTCAGCTTCTCCTACAAGGTTCCTGGGAATCAGCCAGATCTATCTAAATATAAACCACATAGCTTACAAGTAACTATCTTCTCTTTCCCATAAGACCCAATAGATTGTAAAAGCTAATTTAAAAACATTACAATTTCTTGTTCAAATGTGCAATTAAGAAGAGAAATGAAGATTGAGAACAACAATGGCAGAAGAACTCTAAACTTTATATTACACAATTAACATTTTAAGTAGGGCAGGTCAAAACAATTGGACTGTTTACTTCTTTGCAACACTGGAAAGTGAAATAATCATGCTTCAAGTCAAATAGTGCTTCATTTGTTTTTTAGAATTATTGTAGTTTTTTCAAGGGTTTGTAAAAGATGTTTCACACAAAACTGGAAACATTTACAGAGGCTTTCAAGGCTGTTCATAGTCTTTCAAACAGACAGAAAAGTACGTAAGACCTTTACGTGTGGAATAGCCATGAAACATTGTTGGGTTATTTATTAAGCTCTGTGTATGTGCAGAGAGAATGAAGAAAATACTGCTGAACAGAAAGGCTGAACAGTTCATGTAATCAAACATTACTCCCTCTGACTATGAGAAAAAAAAGAAAAAGTTAAATACTCGAGGTTATAAAAGAATCTTCCAAAGCTTGTCAGGAGTACAGCTAAACGCTAATGCCATACAAAAACTTTTTTTTATTCACTTAGCAGAAAATATGTAAATCATGCAGGCCAGTTTTCAGTAAGTTAATACAGATGATATAGAGATGAGTCACTGTGCTCACGTTGTGCTGCCTTGAGCACTGATATTGGCCTGAACCTTCTGTTCTGAGGAAAGGAAGCCAACACAGCATAGCAAGGCACAAAGCAGATCGCAGTCTGAACAGGACACGGTACAAAAATAAAAGCAAAGGCATCACCACCTTGGAAAGAATGGACAAAAGAATTCTTCCCTTCAGCTCAGTGCTCCTGGTAGGGTCTCAGCTGCAGCAATACGCCCATCAAAGAGCAGACAAAGAGCTTAATGTGAGATACGGACCAACACATGATCTGGAGAAGATCCCTAGAAAACAAGGCTTCAAGGGAAGACCAAGAAGCAAAACAAAACAACAAAACATCCCATTGTTTCTTTATGCAGCTTTCGTTACTTCAGTGTTCTGATAAATGTGTTTATCAGGAGAGGAAGAATAAGAGGCAACACAGCTCAATGAGATCAGATACTGGCACCAAATCAAAGAATGAGCCACATGCCTCTGATACTGTATTTAAAATTCTTTCTGGTCTATTAAATACCTTTATATGAGATACTTCTAAATATTGCTATGAACAGCTTCTTTTGAGTACAGATTTGTAAAAGCCCTCCTATTTCTCTTTCTCCTGCCCACAATGGCAAGAACTCACTAGTTTGCTTTTGTGACCAGCCCATCAAATCAAACTTGGCAGGATTCTTTTCTGTTTCAATTTTTTACCTTAGTTTTCCCATAGTATTCAATCACAAAGTAACTGGGCTCTTGTTGAAGAATGTTCCCATTAAAGAGTTTTACCTTGAGGAACTGGAGTGTGCCACATTCCTATAAGGAGAATCTTACAACCTCTAGAGCAGAGGATGACATTTCTGTTCAGCTAGGTTCACAGCTGAGAAAAGCCAACAGACAGATGAAAAAAAGAGAGAGATTTCAAGAAAATTTGGTCTACTGTTATTCATTACCGACAACTAGCTACAAGAGTTAAAACTGTATAAAAGCAGTGCAAGTCAGAATAAAATCGAGTGCTTTTCCTCAAAGGCAGCAATATATTTGATCATATTTTAGGGCAGTTGCTAAATTCCTTATTTGGTAAATAATCATTTTAAGAGTGTTTGACACCAAGTGGGACAACCATACATACACAGAACAGAATATATAAATTAAATTACAGTATATTGAAGAATGTCACCATGACATTTTCACTGAAGAAGAAGCTGACAGTTTTGTTATTGCCTAGAACAGTGCCTGTTAACTCCTAGGTACCATCTGATTCTTATTTCAACACATTTTTAATGACTTTACAAAAATACTTTATCCTACAGCTGGCCAGCTACAGTATATAGCTACAGGTGATACTGTGGCTGGAAAGAAATATAAGCTCCTTCACATCATCAGCAATGAAAGAGAAGAATCAGAATTTAAAAAAGAATAAAGCCTTAACTGCAAACCTAACAGATGTAGTGGCACAGGGTGGAAAAATATAGGGAACGAACCCACTCCCCATGCCTCCACAAATATTTTTTCAATTCCTAGAAAGCACTTTGGTCTTTGGAGTGATTAGTGTGAACGAGTTGTGTTAAGCCTGAGTTTGTGGCCTTTCTCATCTCACTTCTCAAAGCATTTACACTGTAAGGTGCCTTGCTAAGCAGTGTTAGGCTGTCTAAAGAGGCTAGCCACTTCTGTGAGGAGGTTGAAAAATGCTTCTTGCTGCTTATATGCTATTATTTACCTCTTCTGAGAGGCAAGAGACATTCAGAAGCCCTCCCACTCTCTCCCACCGCCAAGAGGTCGGGGATGCCCCACTTGGCTAAGAAATGCTTGCAGCAAGGGTGGGATTGGCGCCCCCCCCCCCCCTGGAGCAACACAGAGAACAGTGGACCCACAGACGGTCTCTCCCCACAGCACAGAGGATAACCCAGCTGAGGTATCTCCTCCCAGGAGGAAGAAGGACAAAAAGAACTCTCAGGCAGAGTCCCTGTGTGTTATTTTTATGGCTATGTAATGGATCCTGAAAGCAGAGGGCTTTAATAGGACTGCCAGTCACAGTCTACAGCTATTTCCATGTTAAACTGTGACATCAGTGCTTAGTGAGATTTTTCAAGCAACGTTTATAACAACGTGAGGCAGCTAATCTGCAGGTTACTGGGACCAAGAAAATTCATTCAGGAACTTTGCACATTTCCAGCACTCAAGCCTCCTACTGTTCATGAGGTCAAGCAGATGTACTGCTAGCTAGGTTCTCATTTGGACTTATTTTAATCATTTTTAAATTGGATATGGTTCTCTCCTCACCTCCTACAGCATTACTCAGTCTCCTATAAATCATGACAAATTCCCTATCAAGTTAGTCATTAGTGTGCTTTCAGGACTATAAGACTATAACTCATAAACTGTCAAAATTAACACGCTGTGGGGGTTTTCATTTTGAAATGGAAAATTATCACTGCCTTTTAATTACAAGACATTTCCTAAGAATTTTTTGTGTGTGAAAGAACACTCTCAGATGAATTAATAGGTAAAGTCCTACCATGTCTCTCCACGTACATTTTGTCAACAACCTTAAATGGAAAACCAAAGAATCACAGAATCATAGAATGGCCAGAGTTGGAAGGGACCTCACCTCCAACCCCCCTGCCACATGCAGGGCCACCAACCTCCCCATTTAATACCAGCCCAGGCTGCCCAGGGCCCCATCCAACCTGGCCTTGAACACCTCCAGGGATGGGGCATCCACAGCCTCTCTGGGCAGCTGTTCCAGCACCTCACCACTCTCTCTGCGAAGAACTTAAGAAGCAACAACTACAACAAAAGTTCCTCTGGTTTATTCACATAGCTTTAGTAGGATCAAAGGGCTGCAAAGGTTACTTTTCATAAATTGGTTCAATGGACATCTGGACATATTAGATTTAGCAACAGCCAAATCAGATGCGGGATACCTTGTTGACATATCCATTTCTAACAACAGTAATGATATCACTGCATTCTTCGGTACTGTAAAGAAATAGTAATTCTGATCTTGCTAATCTTCACACCTAAAATGCACTAACACATTGCTCAAGGGAAACAGTTTTGAAATACAAGTGGTTAGTTTAGACTGAAAGACCTCTGAAAACACAGTGTTTCAGAGGAAAAGTTAGACTACCCCATGTGTTCTGGGTAAGAAACCCATACAAAAACAACTCCATCCACATCTGCTACAAACAAGGAAGACGGTAATAACTGAAAAATGACATTTCAGTTTCTCAAATATTCAAATTCAAAGCCCCAGAAGAAATGATCTGACATTCAGAAGATTATATATGGTTCTCAATGAGCACAGCCAAGACTTGTTCTGTATCCTTGTTTAGAACGATCAAATAAGCAGTCTTATTACAGGACACATACATACACTTGTATTTATACAGATTCAAACTGAAGCCTGACATAAATTTGAGATTCTTCACCTTCCTAAGAAGATATAATTGGCAATAATACAGTAATATGGCCTGTCAAAATACACTTTTCTTTGGAAGAAAGTCATTTATCTGGAATGCTAATCAAAGGGAGAATGTTTGCTGAAATTCTGGGCTTACAAATCTCCTTGATATGGCTATCCTTTTTCATCACTTCTGTTACAAGCTCTCAGACCAGATGAGGAGGGCAACGGACAACCTGGAGCAGCCAAGGAAACCTACAATAATCTTATTTTCAGCTGGGGATCAAAACAGGTTTTGAGAAAACTAACTCTAGGTTTTATTTTCTCATAGAAGAAATGCATTTGTTTCCCAGCGTGCTTGAGCAGCAGGAGATCTATGAACAACAAAAACAATGTATACCTCAAACCAAAAAGAGCCATCATTTATTTCAGTCACAGAGCAGAAGGAGCTGCATTCACAAAGCAGCCTCTCCCCATCCTTCTACAGAGACTACTCACTGCATTTTAAGGACGGAGGCACAAAAATACATCTTATCTAATTAGTACTTGTTGAGGTTAATGCAGCATTCCCTGAGGATAATATGGATTCGAAACAATTTAAGTCTCTAGTCCAGCTGCTCATTCAAATACTTCAGGTCTCCCTCCCTTTCTTCGATTCTCTCCTATCTTGATTCTGTAAGATAACACAAATGCCACAGAAATACTCAGTTCAGCTGCAGAGATTAACAACAGTAAAGGCAGAGGAAATGGATAAGGGAATTAAAAATGGTTTGAATGCCTTGGATCACCAAGAATGAAAGCACACAAAAGCAAGCAAAAATATCAGTAAACAAGTCATCAGCACAACATTCTTAATCCAGAACCACGCAGGCTCTGTTGCCACTGAATCTATTAATCACAGAGCATTTAAAACTGATGAGGTTGTTGGCTTCTATCAGTTACATATCAACAAATTCTTTCCCCTTTTCTAAAGCTGGATAAAGCATTTCCTTCCTACTCTGGCTAAGTCAGTCTTTTTGCATGGAGAAGACTGAGCAAGCTCATCAGTACTGGGAGGAGCCACCTCTGACGGCTAACCTCCCTTCAGTGAACAGAACAGAATCATTTCAACCATCAATAGCCAAGAAACAAATAATTTTCAGTCACAAGAACACGCACTCTCACATAAGCTGACTGCCAAAAGATTTATTAAATGCTCTACTTCCAGATATGCCTGCAAACTACAACAAAGTTTGCAGTGGGAAGAAATGGACAGGAGTTGGGAGACCTTTGCTGACAAAGCAGATTGAAGACTTTCCGATCACAGGACGTTTTTCATATTGTACTCACGTAGGAAAGGAAGAGGAGGATATGAAAGAACAATTACAGTTTATAGCTCATATAAAAGGTTTTTGTATAATCCGTGTTTTATAGTATTATTTTCTTTCAATCCCACTTCCCAGAAAAAAAAAAAAAAATAAATCAATAAGGAAGCCAAATGCATGAAGCTGAGTGCATTTAATTGGAAGCTGAGAGAAGAAATACTGCATGTGGGGTATGACAGTTCTTCACTTTACATTGCTTTTGTAGCAGACACAAATGATGATTTTGGAGTAGCTGCCATAGTCCTCACGGAGGCAATCAATCTTTTTCCAAAGAAGTGGAACTGTGAGAAGTTTCAAACAGCTCTTGCTCAGACGTCCAGTGGTCAAACCACTGATCTCCCATCTCCCATACTTTCTTCCTTAAGACACCCAGTTGCAATTTAAAAACTGACACTAACACCTGTTTTTCATGCGATAAAATGAGAGTTAGCAATCTCCCAGGATGCATCATGTGTTGGTGCTGGGATATGGACCACACGTTCAATCTCAAGAGCTCTAGAACTCTGCACTAGGTTGTTTTGTGTGGGGAGCTTCTCTGTTTTCATCTGTATTGTATCTCCCTCACATGCAAACCCACACCTGTTAATAACAGGCCTCGTGAACATATCACAACAACCATTTGAATTTTACTGCCCTTAATACAGTATTACTTACTGCTCTATCAGACTCATGGGACAGCAAATGATGACAGTTCCCTACCATTCTGCTGAAAACAAGAGGTCACAAGACAAAGGTCTTTTTTTCTTTTGGAGACAAGTTAAAAATCTTTGTGTCAAGAGTTCGCTCCAGCCTCTATCAGCTGGACATGTAACATTCCTCTCTGTTTGGACATTTATTCCAGCCTTACTCCAGACAGGTCACACTGAGCACTGTATGGGCAAGCCACAGTCAATCTTATCCCTAGCGAATGAAAACAACCAGCACAGAATATGGCATGAGAGCAGTCAGCTGGCTGAAATAACAAAAGCCATGTGCAGGATGTTTACCTGCCACCTGAGTGCATGTATTCAGTCCCAGCCATCGCTCCTGGCACTCTGTTGTCAGAAACTTCACACCTACTCAAAATGGTTAAACAGAAGTCTGCAGAATACTGAAGAGCTAAGAAGATAAAGCTAGGCAACAGCCCGCATTCTGTGAAATAAGAGACAGACAGAAAACTTTTTTTTTTCTCATAGCAAAATTGAGTCTCAAGACTTCATTACTTTCTGTGCAGAAATGTGTTCCTACCAGAAATTAAAGTCATTTATGCAATCTAGATTAATACTAGAAACAATCTATACCATTTGAAAGCATAATTTAACACTAATATCTGTCAAGAGCAAATTATCTTGAGTAAGAAAGTCTGCAAAAGCTTGAAGTCAATGAAAAGGCTAATCAAAAACAATACGCTCTCCTTTTACAAACATTGGATTCTTAGTGCAGAAATATGCTAAGCCACTTATTCCTCAGTTGGTTTTAGTGCAAACAAGTACTATGGGAAGTGCAATACATGGACCTAAAAAGTCACACACAGGATATACACACACAAAATTATCGACTTTGTTCAGAGATTATTTTCCATTATATTAAATTCTCGCCAGCTTCATTACATGTATACTTCTAATCTAAGCAGATTTGGGTAATTATAGCAGCAAAACTGAAGGCACGTTGCAGGCTTGTGCTGTATCTATCTTTCAGAACGAGGGACCAGTGAGAATCATACTCAATAACACAAACTGCATTACACTGTAAACAAAATCTAACCCAGGTGAAATGAATAAAGCTGAAAATGGCTGTATTAAATGAAGATGACAGGGCGGAAATGCCTTCTGCTAAGATACAGCTCCATAATATAATAATAGCCAGCAGCATTAGGGCAGTTTCACACCAGCAGAAAATTTCTTGGTTTTAAACCTCCTTGCTAAAACAAATAATTACATCTACTCAATCATTTTAGAGAAAAGACTCTCCTTTAAAATATTAATAAGCTGCTCTTTATAGTGAATTGTAAATTACAGTAAGAAGTCCAGCACATGGTTGGTGTTTTTATTTTTAAATCTACAATATTTTCACCTCATCATGCAATCATAATTCTTATATGGATACAATACAAGTTCACAGTCTGCAACCAAATTTTCAGTACACCGTGTTAGAAATTCTCACATCTAACTGCTCAGAGCAGATGAACACAGCAATCAGAAGCTTGATCTGTGAAGCACCACAAGGACAGGATTATCTGTGCAGCATTATCTATCCACATGACCACGCAATCTGTCTAACTAAGGAGGCAGATGTAAAAGATCTCTATTAAAAAGCATCACAACTCTTTTCACCACTCAGTTAACATCCTTCAAGCACTGCAGTTCTAAAGAAAAGGAATTCAGACTCCTTCCTAATGTAAGCCTGTCCAATGTTATTATTGAGCATCTCATACAACCCTGCAAAGGTATTTTATATCATCATTATCCACATCTGGATAAAATAAATAATGGAGAGAAAGTTAAATAGATTACTAGCCACTGGTGTGCACAACATAAGCATGCTACTTTCCTGTGGAGCTGTCTTTACAGCTGTGGAGGTGCTGATAGAAAAACCTTTTGGGAAAATGTCTCAAGTCTTTGAAAAATCATGGCACCAGCATTGCAACTAATGGTGCTGCACACAGTATGATCAGATGAAAAAGACATGAAGTTCTTTTTTCCTCACTCTTTTTCTTGACTGTGCAGCCCTTACATCCTTTGTCAGCCATTCCCTCCCCACTAAGCCACTCTAAATTGATACAGACACACACAAAGCTGGCAAAGATGAAACCCAGAATTAGAAAGCAAATGTCTGATTTTTATTCCACCTTGTCGTTATATAAGGATTCCTCTCCACGAATATTCACTTGTCTAATTCTGTAGTTCTAGGATACCATGTTCAGAATAGATACACAACATTAGGAAAAAACAAAAAACAAAAACAAACAAAAAAAAGCCCCAAGAAATGGCCACATGCTATTTTTTGTGAACTGATCTCCATAGAGCAAACACATGCAGAAATGGCAAATTATAATTTAGAATCAGTAACACACAGCTTATACACAGAAATCCTTGTTTTCTGAAAACAAGGGATGACCTACACCCCACTCTGCACATGTAAACCTGCTAATCTTGAAAGCATATTTTAACAGTAGCTATATTTACACTGAATTTAGATTAGATTATCTCACTTCCAAATTACTTGTGGAAGTAACAGAATGCTCACAACAACACTGGGTGTTTTTGAGAAGAAAGAATAAGGAAAAAAAAATGAGAATCTGTGAATGCTATGATTATGTGACAACATTTACAAGTAATTTTTGCATTCCTTTCTCAGGAATTCAGAAAAGATGCATACTTCCATCAAATACAAACTGTATTATATATGCATTACATATCCACAAACTATTTAGGCGTAACTTAATGTGTTAATTGTGATTTTCCTCCTGGAAGCAGGAGGAAACACATCTAGATGAATCAGCTGTAATGATATGATATGATACGATATGATATGAAATGATATGATAGCTGTATAATCTTTCCAGTGTAAAGTTATTCTCAAACAAGACTTTACCTTGATTGTTAAAACCTGAAGACTGGCTCTGTTAGGACAGCTATGCCCTCAGTGGTCTATAGCCTTGCCAAATTCAGTGGGATCTTTACTTGTTAAAGGGAACCCAAGACTTCTCATAACTTTATACCAGCTCTTTGTCTGCCCTTCGTCTCACCTGCTTGGTACCTTAGAAGAACAGTTGCAGACAATTTCATGGAATAGCTGATTGCTGAGATACATGAACTACCTATGACGTCCGCCCTTTACATATGACAAATTTATTAAGCTGCTCCCAAAGCAGAAACAAACTCCATGTCCACAAAGTGCCGTGGTCCCTCATTTAACCGCTATTTTATATGACACAACAAAAACTGAGCTGTGTTTTAAATGAACAGCATGACAATCGGGTTAACACTGCCATGGCTGACCTGCTCCAATTTAGACAGCATTGTTAATCTGCTGAAATATCTAACCTATCATTATAATGTTGCTTACAGTCATTAAATGAGATTATAAAGAGAGTATACTGTTATATACAATACAACCAATGTTATAAAACATGTTCTGTGCTAATTCAGTGATTCCTAGTTTCAGCATATACTTTTTCATTTACTAGAACAACTTGAACTTGAGGATCAAGCCATAGCATTATCTTGAGTCTAGAAGTTTGGAATAATCTACTTTCCTGGAAAAAACTGAGTACAATTCTTAAACTTTATGCACATTCTTAAATAAATATATAAATAATCCACAGCCTTACAATATACTCCTGGATCTGCTTAAAATGTCAGATAAGTGATATAAGATATTCTGAATGTTACTTAAAAGATGTTGTTACGGATATATATTATCCCTTTATTATTTCTTTTGAATTAGTTTACTGCATTTTCAGACAGATTTTACCACCTCACATTACAGTGAACTGTACTTTCCATCACTATTAGATAATTGAAATCATTCTAAATATTCATATTGTAAGACAACTCAGTGAGGTAAAGACTGACAACGAGTTTCGTGACTCTAACAGCTAACCTAAGTTTTTATAATAACCTTTTTCACCAAACAGAAAAGATCAAGATTCTCAAACCGTTTAAGTGCAGTTGAGGTTGGCGTAAACCAAAACATTGAAAACAAAAAGTCTGTAAAGTTCTACACTTTCCCAGACAAAAGTATTGGGGGTTTTACATTATGGTTCAGATATAGTCAAGCACCTCAGCCTTAATACCGCATTTGATTTCTGATATTCAAATGAGGGAAAGAAAAAATATAAGGATTATTTCACGGTTTGGTTGAACCCTTTTCTCTACGTCTCAAAAATATTTTTCCTTCTGAGGAAAACTTAAATCTGCTGTTTCTTACAAAAGGCATAAAATGGAATTTGTTAGGTTTTTTTTTTTTAAAAAAAACTTTCATATGCAGAAAACCCCTTCCTTCAGTTCTTTCCCAGTTTGTCCTAGAAACCTTGCCTGAGCCCTTTAAGTCCAGCAGTTAATAGCAACCCGAAGAAGAATGAAATATGAAATCCACAGATGAGAATGTATTATATATAAATTTTTTCAGCTAGATTGAGTATTGCTTTTACAAAAAATATCGAATGAAATGTAATCAAGTGAGGTGTGTTACAGAATCAGCAGAATACCAATGTGAAAGGTATTACACTTCCCAATTTGCATGTTTCTTCCCTGGAAAAAAAAATCTTCCAAAGAGGCTATCATGAATTATTTTTAAGTACTCCAGCTCACTGATAAAAGTATTCAGCAAGTGGACTGCTAGTTAATCAGTCTCAATTTGCTAGTTAGTTAACACCGACTACAGAAACTGTTAGTAGTACTATGACAACCTAAAGCATCAACAAATAGACACCTTTCTGTAGTAACTGGACTAGTGGACTACCAACTCCCTGTGTAATTCAGAGCTTTATTCCTTTTACACTTGTAAACCCTGTATCATGGAGGGATCTAAAAAAATCCCCCACAGTGAAACCAGGCAGACACACGCTAGGATCAGAAATTCTGGTCATTATTGATCAGCTTCTGTATTCTCAGTGATTGACTGTCATCCAGCTATTCATGCAACTTTCTTTCATCTTATTTAGGAATGAACATAACTAATATAGCCAACTGAGAAAAGATAGTGAAACGATTGAAAAAAAAAGTAATAAAAATCAAAGTTCTCTTTCAAAAGAACCATATGACTCAGTCATCTTAAAGGAGAGGCTGTAGGAATAGCTAGGCATTATCACACGGTATCTGACTCAATAGCCTATGAATGATTAATGGCAGCACTGAGGGAGTTATTATTGCTATAAGCACACACATCTCACAGACTGCAACAGCTCTGAACTCTATATACAAAGTTGGAGAAGAAACAAGATTTGAGACAAGAAGACGGAAGAAAATTTCTGAGGTGTGAATTAAATCTCTGCTTTCTCCATACAACTAGATACAAAAAAAAAAAAAAGAATTCTGCAATGGACATTCTTAGAGTAATAAATATAATAATTTAAGATGGGAAGCTGAAAGGGAGGCTTTAGCAGGCGAAGGAAAAGGCAGTTTCCATTAACTGTGGGATTTACAATCTGCCTCAGCTGTAACAGACACAACACAAAAAGCCCTTGTGGCATGCAGAGGTTTGGTGTGTGTTTGTTTTTCTTTCTTAAAATTTATTTTGGACACACAGATAAGCTTTCCAGAGTTATTGCAGGTAAAAGAGTTAGCCAGGATGACTGCTGTAGGAAGTCACAGAATGAGCATTCATCAGAAAAACAGACGCAAACAAAAACTTGTCACATCACTAAACTTAACTTTTTGCAAGGGCTGAGCCAGTTCACAGACATTCTATATTCAGAGGAAAGGAACTACCAACTATCTTTCTAGAAAGTGTAAGCACAATTACTTTTAGCAAACGAATTGGCCGAAGTAATTTTTTTCCATACATAAATCATTACCAAACATCACCCACAGTGTACTACCACCTGTGTTCCAAAGCACCAAATGGAAATCTAGGGGGGGTTTCACAAAACATTTCTTAACTGAAATCATCTTGTCTTCACAACTGGTCATATAAGCAAGCAAAATAAATGTACTGGCCGCACCTTCTGATTGCTCAACAGCAGAACAATTTAAGTATTTTTGAGTGCTTAAGAGAAGAAAGAAGAACTTTCATCAAAGCTCTTATGAGCCTGAAAACTTTCATTGGAACTGTGAAAGAAAGGACTGACTGTTGTCAATCCTGGCTACTAATTAAAAAACAAATAAAAATAGAGCAACCAAAGTTGCCTTGGACATTAGAGCAATCTACTTCATCTCCCTTAAAATGAAGAATACCTACTGCCAAAGTCATTGATGGTTCGGCTGGCCAGTAGATTTAAAAAGAAGCTGAGTGGCTGCTGTAGGATAGGGGGATACATGGGATCCTAAGCAGAGTTTGGGTATCTCTCCTCATTTTGCAGCTCATCACAGAGGCTGATTGTCTACTAACAAGAACATCCAGTAAAATCATAGACTATCCCAAGTCAAAAAGGACCCATAAAGATCACAGAGTTCAGTTCCCAGCATGTGTGTGAGTACCTCTACCTGGTAAAAGGTACTCACAAGTCTATATTGTACTTGTACTCCACCTAAGAAAAAATCCCATTTAAAATGATGTAACTGCTATCAAAAGCTGAAAGGGCCTGCAAGCTATCACAAATACAGTCATCTATGACGTTAAGGCATGGGGTGCCTCTCCATGCTAACCTGACAGCTATTTCAAACAAGTGATTTCTCTGGCAGACATTGCTAAAGAATGGTTGAGTTGGAATAGAAAATAGGTTCAACTGTATCTTTAATGACCAGGAGTGTTTAGGGCTTTCATTTTATGTCTCACTCAAAAGATAAATGAGTCCCATTCCAAAGATTAGATTGCCAGCATATGGAGAATGTCTCTTCAGAAAAAAAAAAAAAAAAAAAATCAAATAAGAAACTGGATTTTACTCTTTCACATAAAAACCATGCCATTTATGTTTGCATCTGAATTGACTGATCTACTTAGTAGATATTACATGTTGAAAGAAATAAATCTGATGTTACGCTGGTTAAGTAGTAGAAAACTCCAGCTATTGAACTGAGCTGCTAGATCAGAGCTTCCATTTTCAAAAGAAAAAAAAAAAAAAGAAAAAAAAAAGAGTGATGCATTGAGTAAGAACTCTATTTCTGCAAATGTGAAGGATTGAACAGATTTTTATCAGAGCGTTATAAGAAGTTGGAAAATAACTTTGACACCCAGCTTCTTGAGGTAGAGTATGTTATTTTACAGCTACCACAATCATAAAGGAGCTAGCAAAGAAAACATTCAACCAGAACAATCCATGTTATGTTTATGCTTCACACATATATTAAGCACAGCATTAGTTCAGCATCTTGTATATTCTTTCTCTGTCACAGAAAAAAAAAGCCTAACAAAAGCAACAGGAATTTGCACAGTCAATTTGTGAGCTCTGAATCTAGACCAGACTTTAATGCCACTCTTTTCAGGAGATGTATTCATAGGCCTTTCTCACATCCAGTAGGTATTAATCTATTGATATAATTCACCATTCATAATATATAGGATTATCCAGAAGAAAATTCAGAGCTATCTTTGGATACATCATGCACTTTCTGAAGCAAAGTAGACATTTCACAATCAAACAAACTACAGACGATGAAAACATTTCATCTATGCAGAAAAAGCTCAGAGAGAGGAAAAACAAGGTTTCAAGCTTTCAAATCAGCAAAACCTTCTATTTCTTTCCATGTCTGTATAAAGATGTGAGAACAATCTGAAAGAAGATCTTGTTTTTTGTTGGATCCATACACTACTTTTAATTCAGCTGCAAAGAATCACTACTTCTGTGGTAGGCTTTTCTTCACTTTAGTGGTGTGGGCAATATTGGTGGTAGGTGGACAATTGGACTAGATGATCTTAAGAGGTCTTTTCCAATTTTAATGATTCTATGATTCTATAGTAACTCAAATCTAAAATGCTGGTAGGAGAAAACCATTCAAAAAGAGTGTTACTCTTACAAAAATACTCAGAAAAACTGGAATTCAGCTTAATTATAAGTATTACAGAGGATACTTCAGTTAATAAAGAAAAGATGACACCCTTCAGCAAGAGTTTAACTCATTGTCACCCCTACTCCTGGAGCACTGTAATTGGATTAGCTATCCTCATTGCACAATCTACGTAAGTCATGTAAGAGGGCGAGAGAACTATGTCACTTTATTTGCTTTCCAAATATATGGATGTGGATGTGATCTCTTCCTCTGTATGTCAAACAAGTGAAATCAAGCTGCAGTGGCTGTTTTTGTGGGGTGGAATTCCTATCCCTACCGAAAAAGATCTTGCCGCTACTCAGGTATCCTGGTAGCTGACTTGTTTTTCGGTTGTATCCCTTCTAGCAGTTTCAAATGCCCCTCTTATACCATAGCTCTTCAGGAAAACAAGCAAACCAACTCACCTTAAATTAAAAAAAGAAAAAACACAAGAAAGCTGAATTAAATTTCTAACACCTCTACAACATCAGCGTGTCTTTTTGCTCCATTTCTTCCACGTCATATTATTCCTCAAAGAAATAATGCTGATGGTTCCGATTACTGAGCTACATTTTCTCTCACTACACCTTGATTAACTTCAAAGAGATCACTTGTGAAATACATTAGTATTCACTGTATTAAACTTGGCAGAAATGCAGCTCTCTAGATGGTAAGCCTCTGAGCAGCACATTTCTTCTAAGAAGACTGAGTGCTGTGCCCAGCTTAAACAGAACTTTACTTGTAGACTAGCTAGGTTTCATTTGTGCCATAGATCAATGAGTTAAAGGTGGCACGTTTATCATTTATAAATGCAACTAACACAGCTTGTTTCACTTACAAACCCCAATCTACACGTTCTTTTATTTCACTAAAGCAATTTATTTTTCATTTCACACAATTCAACTGCACCAGATCCTGATGCTTTAACACATGTGAAATTCTCTCTGAAGCCAAGAGGAAATGCCTTAAGAACACCTCTCTGAGCGAACTCAGAGCATCTCAAGTCACACTTCTTGTTTATCAGCAAATTTCAATATTCACTGTCAAAAGGCCAAAGCAAGAAGGCCATCAGCAGTAAACAAACTCCATAGCCTCAGTCTGAGCAATGTTTTTGACCAAAATTTGGCTCTGTAGGCTGCAGAAAGTTCAGAGAGAACACAAAGCTTTTGTTTAAAGCTTAGGAGTTTGCTACCTGTTAGTTTACCCGTGTCTTTCAAAACATTATTTTCCTTCTGTAGTGCATAATTAAAACTGATGGATGAATAATCACCTAACATTCGGTGTGTAGCAGCAGCTCAAAGAAAGAAAACAGAGATAAGCAAACCTCTCTTTGTGCAGAGATTTCCAGGCACTAAACAGACTGTAAAGAGAAGTCCTGGCAATTTTTAGCTGCTCAGCTAGTACTGCCCACATTCCCCACAGCATGCTCTTCTCTCGACTAGGAAAGACAGGGACCTCCTTTTTGCCTGCAAACATCGCTTTCATCTTCAGCACTGTGCTCTGCATCTTCCAGGAATGTTACTGAAGCCAGCCATATGGGCAACTATTTGCGAAAGTCCCTTCAATCTGAGGAAAAGCATCTTATCCTTTTGACATACGCATTTCAGAACTGGAAAACGATTCTGAAAGATCAGGGTTTGTTCCGCCTGGAGAAGACTGCTGGGGGATCCCATCAATGCTTATAAATATCTCACAAATGGGAGTCAAGTGGATGGAGCCAGGCCCTTTTCTGTGATGTCCAGCAACAAAACAAGGTGCAGTGGGCATAAACTGGAACACAGGAAGATCCACACAAACATGAGGAAAAACTTGACTTTGAGGGTGTTCCCTAGGGCCTGTGGACTCCCATTTCCTGAAGATATTCAGGGAAATATATATTGGGAAACTTTCCTGTGTAATCCACCCTAGGGAACCTGCTCTAGCAGAGGGGTCCAGCCTGGATCATCTCCAGGTCCCTTCCAACCCCTTATGAGGCTGTGATTCTGTGATTTCCTTCACCAATATATGTGTGACGATGCCCGAGGAGCACCTCCAGCAGTTCTGTCAGCAGCACTGGGAGGCTCACAAAGAAGCAGGACACACAGTGCCCACAGCCCTGGGGAAACACAAGGGCTCTCGTTCTACTTGGAAGGTTCCCCAAGGCTCATCAGCTCATCACATGTGGCTAGTGAGATGGGAATGAGGCACACAGGGGCTCACTGGATGAGTTCAAAGGGATGACACTTGCAGAGGCACTCAAAGGATAGAGGCACTCAAAGGATAGGGCACGTAAGCATTCATGTGAACCATGCTCTTAGGCTCTTGCATTTTCTTAGACTTCACAGAGTTTATGCAGCCTTGTTTCTGTGAAGGGCTTTTTGGAAGTTCAACTTGACCAAAGTTTTCATGTAGAGCTTGTCAGAACCACTATACTCTAAACTTTCTTTGATGAAAGCTATGTTTTTCAGTTCTCAACACATCAAAAAGTTAAGTTGTCATGTAATTTCAACTAGTTCCATCCATAACACTCAAGATAACATCTCTAATATCAAGACCATTTCTAATAGCTTTTTAATAGACTGAATGCAAGTCACTACCTTAATCTAAAGGAGATGGCATAATTTTGTTGAGAGCTTTTCCTTCTGTTAATTGCTTCTTAATCACTGGAGATCTAGATAAGCCTCTTTTTCTTCCCTTCTAAGAGTACATTCTGTCATTCTCTTCTTAGATTTTTTACAATCTACACATCAATAAGAAAGATGCAATGAAGGAGTCAAACCTATTGCTCCATTACAAAAGAAAGACACAAAGCCACTGACATCCTGAAGTTGTATCCATTCATTTCTTTAAATATCCCATTTTCATTTCACTGATAATGTACTAAGAAGAAATCAAATATACCAGCTATTTTTATAAGCTCTATAATAAGCTCTATTCTCTATAATAAAGATGGTCTTCACAAGATATTAAATCAAGAACATCTAGAACTGGAACTGGGACACAATGGCCTGCCAAGACACTATTTAAAGGTTTTTTTGTGAAAATGTAAGGCAAGAGAACAAAAATATTAAAATCTGGGCTTGGATCTTCTCTGCAACGTGAAGTTTGATCAAAAGAAATTACCTCTTGATTACACTGTACTGTATTAAATCAAATGCAAATTAGATGTCAACTTGCTAAATCCTGCCTTTTTCTTTTTTGAATAAAACTGCATCAGTAATTCCTGACAGGTACAACTGTCATTTAGACACTGGTGGGGGGAGGAAAGTAGAATTTGAGAAGTTTCAAAGCATGCACTATCCCAACCAGAATCAGCAAAATAATACTACTCAATTCCTAAGTACAAGTTCCGTGGACCAAAATAATTTTCTGTGACTTAAAAAAAAAAAAAAAAATCACTCACCAAGTCTGAAGACTATGAAGGAGAGATTTTATGACCACAAGTCATACAAGAAAATATTAGAATATTAGAGCCATTTTTTAGCTGGAATGTCAAGATATCATCTCAGCTAACAGTAGAGATTAATATAGCAGTTATTGCTTTCATCAAAAGCAAAAGCAGTGTATATACCCAGACACCTGAACATAACGAAAACTAGATAGCATTAAAAATATCCCTTACAAAACAACAACAAAATGAATCTGGTGACTGGTTAATATTTCTCCTGGCCTGTAAACCTCAACACTTCCAATGTATGAGGCAGTGAAAGCACTATAGAAGACAGCCCAGTCTCTTCATGCTATGGTCAGCTAAGGGAATAAACAGTCTTCCTGATCTGGGAGACTTCACTTTTCTTGGCTTAGCTTGGCACTGTGAAAAAGAACAAACAACTTTTTGCTTCTACTGAGAATTATTTGTTGATTTGCAGACAGATGTCCCCTTGATCCTCGGAGGCCATCTTAATCACATTTTTCTAGTAGATATTCTTTCATCTATTCCCTGATATCTTTGCAAATGACAGCTTTGTTTCTTCTATCACATTAAGATATCACCTCTTGCCATTTTGCAATAAGCACCACTGGGACAAAAGCTGTGAATAGCTTTGCAACAAATGAAGCAGGGTAACCTCAGCCACCTGGAGCATCTGCTTTCACTGGATCTGTCACACCCTCAGGAGTGTTGTATCAACCACAACCACCATTTTCTGTAATAAGTGAAGCACTGCTCACTTCAGCCCTTCTGTACTGCACTGTATTATCTTTGCCTCACCTTGAAATGAGAGGCTTTAGAAAGAATCTAATGTAAAGCCTTATGCCCGCAGCAGCACAGCTGGTTTGTTTCCCAAAATAAACCTTGCTTCATATTCTGCAAAATATCTTTGGATAGAGAAGGGTAGGGAGTTTTGAATTTTATCTTCCTGTACTCACTGAAAATCTCTTCCTCGGTTTTGATTTGAGTTTTGGTTGCTTATATTTTAAAACCAGGTTCCTCAACTGAAATGTCTTTGATAGTTACAGGCCTAAGGTTGATCCAGCTCAGGAATCAAACACAGCACATGGAAATGGAATTCTCACATTTCTTTCTAGCTTCAGGGTCCAAAGGAATACAGACCATAGGGAGTTTTACCCAGAGGACTGGAGAAAACAGTACATTCCGAAAGAAGCAATTTAAGAGACAAGTACACAAAGCAGTACGCAGTTGCACAGACAACAAACAACTCGAGATACTGCAAATAAAATAAACCAAGTAAAGGCCTCCTCATTTTCCTGAGAAATACACAACTTTTGCAACTTGAAGGTACAAGCATAGCAACATGTCATCACCCACCTGTGAAAGCTATAACTGCACTGAGGAGTCTCCACATAGCTAATACAGTACTACAGGTGCTGATGCTTTTTTCATCCATAAATATAATTATTAGGATTCAGAGCACATTTCTCAGCCACGGCACATACTGAAAAGTGACCTCTCACTTCAATACCAGACAATCTTCTGCACACACAGTCTGAAACCACGCACAAAAGTAAAACCTCAGTAATCATCACATCCTGATGCTTCTCTGCCATGCCTCACCCTTGCTTCTCACTGTTTACAATCTGGGAATCTATTGCTTTAAACACTTCTGCTATTTCCTTCTCATTTCCCAAATTCATAATCTGTGCAGAAGATACTGTAAATATGTAGCTTATATTTGAGTAACAATTCGATTGGGATTCACTGGAATGATTGCCAGGAGTGTGTGTTGGAGCACGGTGTATGTAGCCCAGGATGACCACCTACTTTTCCATGGCAGTTCTACTCCTGTGTTCCTGTACTGGACACTCACACTAAACTTGCAGTGCAATTCCAGTAACTCCCTTACCTGAAATTTCTACCACTGGTAGAAATTCTACTGCTGGTCAGCATCCTGGAGCTACATAGAAGTCAGTCTGTTTTTCTTAGGGTCACGCACAAGACTCCTCCACGTGCATGAAGGTGTTCATGGAATACCAGCAGCACACTGTCATTTCTAAGCGCTCACTCATCTGTTTACTCCTCTCTATGGATACCTCCCCACATTATGCTGCCTGTCTCACTCTCAGTGCTTTGCCAGTGACAGTAGTGACCAGCATTCCACAAATAACTGAACAGTGGCAAAGCCTGTCTCCAAAACCAACACTATTCTACTATCCTGTGGATCGCACACTCAGACAGAGTAGATCAAGGAATAATGTTGTGGGTCTGTTAGTTTTTGGGTTTGTTTGTTTGTTTGTTTTGATGCTGCAGAAACATGAGATGGAGAAAACATCACTGGATGGAAGATTAGGGCATTTGGCTCCACACTGCCTACAACACTGAGACTACTGTGCCTGCACTCCTCTCTGCACAGCAAAATGTCTCTCAGAAGACTTTAACAGAGATCCTTGCCAGGAGCACACCTGGGCTTCAGCCAACAGCATTACATACAGTTGAGGATGCGCATCTCCAGCTCAGCAGTCAGACACATACATACTGGAATTGCACAGCAAAGTCAGCAAAAATTCTAACATCAAAACTTTCCAGCATAGGCATCCGTACTGTGTTGAATATCACAAATGGTAATGATCACATAGCTCAGTTATTTCAGCCATGGCCAGCTAAACAAAGCAGGCAAACAAAAAGCTTAATCAGAAAATAGAATCAGATCCTAAATAGAAAATGACAACAGCTCTGTAAAAAGCATCAAGCTTACACTAACAGAAAACAAAGCATTATAAGGAATGGATGAAAAGAGATACTTGACAGGATCTCTGGATACCAATCTGCAGTTCACACTGGATGCAAAAAGGAAAGGCAGCCCCACAACTGTCTTATGGTAATTCCTCATTTCAGGTAAAGCCAGCTGGCAATAGCTAAATCTTCTTCGCAGCACACTGAGTTATGTATTTGTACATACACCTCAAATGTATATCTTAATTTCACCTTTTCAACTAAGTAACCAGCATATATTTCACACTTCTCAATTATCTCTGAATTTTTAATTAACCTGATATCATTTCCACCAGGCAGACAAAACCAATGAGCAACACATGATTCATATTCAGAAGTAAATGCACCTGCTTTTCAATGACCTTTCTAACTGATGGTTCATTATACCCTCTCCATAATGTTAAAGCCAGTTTGAGTCATACAATTTTAAGCCATTGCAGAGTCCTTTCTGTTCACAAATAGCATATGAGAGATTGCTGTGTGGTTGGTTTGAAGGGCATATTTAAATGCAGCATGGCAAATAGAATGCATTACCAAAACACATCATTTTGCTTCAGACATACATCAGCTTATCATCAGCTTACATTAGACAAGATTTTACCAGGAACATTTAAGCTTTAAATTAAACTGATGCCCCACCCTTTCACAGTCTTCAGACTATGTCAATGAAGGAATGCTATTGCTATTACTATAACAACATGTTTATTTCTAAGATTAAGAAGAAAAAAAAACCACAGCAAAATTCAATGAGACTACGGAGGAAGTCTTCACTGAACTACCTCCTGTTCCTGACACCTCTATACCTTCCAGAAGTCAGCAGGTAATCAAAGGGGCCTGCTTCAAAGATGGTTCATCACCTTTCTACTCCCAACATGCAGTTTTCTTTGTTTTCTCAGGGTATGTGCCTTCAGATGGCTGAAGCTGTTACCACAGAAACGTGACAGTCACCTAGCCACTGAAATATGAACATGGCATAAGGTATATCTGCTGAAGGTTTCAAACATGCTGATACAACTAAATTGTGACAACTTCTCACATTCAAAACTCCACTCATTTTCAAATCGGTTTTTCAGGTCGGATTTCTCAATGCTATCATCATTTGCTTGAGCAGCAGAATCCTGATAAACCCTAAACATCTCCAAAGAACAAAAAACATTCCTTCTGGTTACAGACTTCTAGATTTTATATCCTTCTGATATACACCTTTAAATTTACTGATATACCAAGGGTACTGTGCCTGCTGTGTTTCCTTTACTTGGTGGGCTAACTCACATTTTACATCAAAACAATACAAAAGCATGAAAAACATAGCCTTCAATTGCAGTTATGTCATCCATTTGTCAATTTTAAACCATCACTTCATCAATTTAAAGACTGTATTCTGGTTAAGGAAGTCCCTTTAGAGCCGTAAGGAAAAAAAAAAGATGCTTTTAAGATTCACTGATGAAAGAACAGTAGGCATCTGAGCTGAAAGCTGCCCTAAAGCCACTGGCTGCCTGGAGCAGCAGGGAACCCCTGGACAACGCAGATACTGGTTGCATAGGACCATTTTCACATGGATAGGACACATACCAGCTATCCAGCATCACTCTGCTTGTACTGTGTCCTCTGAATAACAGACATTTTGGAACGGAATGAACAAACAGCACATCAGAGAGGGTAGCCAGCAGGATTAGAGTGGACTTCTGAAGAAGGTTCTGCTCATATTGCTTGAGCATGAATGCTGTCTTATTGCTGAATGTCAGCAGCTTGGGAGCTTAGTTCTGTTTAAAACAAATAATCCAAAGGCCATAGGCAAGAAAAAGCAGGATTCAAATTAATTCAAGATGACAAAAATATTAACAGCCTATTTTATTCACAAATCATTAAAAAAAAATCTGACAAATAAAAACTATGGGATTTTAGTATTCAATTTTTAAGTACATCCATAAAAGCAGTTTTCAGAAGCTACTCAAAGCAAATTTGTTGACAATTGGCTTTAAATTACTCTCTATTGTACCAGAACAGCCGAGATTTAAACAGACACTTATACACTAATTATTTAATTACTTGACAAGCTCTGGTTCCAGTCAAAAACTGGCTTTTTAACAGTCATTTCTAGTTTGGTGTTTGTTTCATACAAAAAAAATTAATTGAGAATTCCAGGGAAAAGGAAGCATCCAAATTCCGATCTAGCATGCCAATAGATTCAGAAAAAGCAGAAGGTGACCTTGAGCTTGCATCACAGAAATAGGTGTAATAAATGTTTTCTCACCTACCATCCTCTGAAATTAATTAAAAGTGTCCACTGGAAGCCAAAACCAATACATCCCTGATCACTTAAAATTTCCCTTGTTTAATGTAGGACTTATAATATATAGTTTTTCACTGAAGAGAAAAGCAGCTAGGGAAGAATCAAAATACATATCTTCACTGAAGAGAAAACATCAATCAGAATGAATTGAAAGCAACACAATGGAAAGCAACAGTTTCTTAATGCAGCATATCTTATTCCTCTTTACCAAAGAAACTGAGTTTCAGCAAAACTTTACCTTTCTCACAATGATTTCCTGTGAATCCAGAAGGACAGACACATTTGTTAGGGGCTACACATGTTCCACCATATCTGCATCCTTCTTCACAGAATGCTGAAAAATGAAAGGAATATGTGATGCTATTTAGTATTTTTTCAAATCTATAATGCATTTGCAAGCTACTGACAAAAAACACCCTAATTCTAAACAGAATTGAAAGTACTAAAATTCAATCCAACTGCAAACATAAAGAGAAATAAGTCATTTAAATGATACAAGGAAAAATTCAGATTACACCGTCGGCAAACCACCAATAAAAGATTAATAACCATCTGGAAGAGAAAAGGGAAAAATATGGCATGCAATTTTAATGGGGCTGATCTTTCAGTTATACCCAATATAAGTACTACAATTTCAATGCTCAGGTGATCCACGGAGAACAGGCTGGTCAGACGTTGCTAACTGCTTGTTTCTCATCTCCATCCAATGCATTTTATTGAAAGGTCCGTAAACATCGTATTTTCCTTTTGTTTTATTTGTAAGTGTACTGACAAATTACAAACCTTGAATTAGCGCACATTTCATGGAATCAAAAGGTGAATTAAGAGGAGGCTTGTGACTGAAAAGAGAAGGTGTCAAGCACAGGAGAATGCCTCTATTACAGTGTGATTCTTGACAGAAACGTACAAGTACTTCACAATTGTTCATGTCAGATAACTAGGATTTGAAACAAATGATGAATCTCACAGCTTTTCCAGCAAGCACTGTGATATTTCGCAGTTATACATGTTTGGCAGGAAGTCCCTGATGCACCCAATAAGTGTGCAATTCAATGATACTTTTTATTCTTGCCTTCTGTTGAATGCATATGCAAGGAGGGGAACTGAGGGAAGAGGAAAGGAATTTGCAAGCATCAGGACATGATCATTTTGGCACTGCTCACTCCAACAAAAACTTGGTTAAGGCTAAGTGTGGGCCCTGAACCCACAAACACAGTCCTCACTCTCTCCTAGATAGATATTGAACTTCACAAGTTAATCAGTGAGCTTAACTGCACTTATGAAGGAAGTTACAATTAATATTTAAACAGTAGCTCTCTGCATTTAAGCTAATAACAGAATTGAAAAGTGTTTTCTGCAAGCTAAAATCACAGATGGAGCATTGGCAAAAAGATGTTACAAATGCTATGAAAAAGCCTAAAGTGCTAGATAACAGAATAAATGTTTTAGATTTGTTTTCCATTGCACTTAAAAGAAAAAGAGGACAGTACTGAGGACTAGGAAGCACCTTTTGTAATTTTTAACTGCTTAGAGGCAAAAGAGCACATCATCTTATCTTCATGGAACTCAGAGACCGATGTACTCTAACATAATCTGTAACACATCATACTGTTTTGTGCAGGATAACATGGGCAGACGAACGCTGAAGTGATTTGGAGAAGATGGAAAGAGGGGAACATCAGCTCTCCTATGACTGGCACAAGGCAATGGTGTGGAGAAAGCACTGCTCTTGTCCAGTAACACTTCCTGCTCACAGACACACAGATGCGAATCTGCTGAAATGTATCTATTTTCAAACCACTTAAAAGGGAAATAAGATTTAAGAACAGCACTTGGGGATTCTTTCTCATTAAATACCTGAAGAAAAGCATGAATTTGTAGGAAGCTGAAATTAGTAGTAAGAAAGAAAACATGAAAAACATGATGAGATGTAAAAGGTGCCTGCTGTAGCTCTTGAGAGAGTTTGCTCACTTCTAGTCTCAGCATACTCAGAAAAGGTGCCAGTTAAATTCATCTACTTTTTTTAATTATTATTTGAAAACAAGAGGAACCAGAGATTGAATTAGTGATGCTTCTGCACAACAACAAAAGAATCGGAGCTTGTGGCAAAGCAGACATAAAGGGCAAAGAAAGGAAAATATAATCAGCCTCACTGAAAAAAAAAGTGAATAGTTTCTTCGCAATATGTACCACATTGAACAGGGAAAGAACTATACCAAGTTCTCAAATAAAGTAATAAAGCATTTAAAATCTGTATATTTATTTTCTATAACAACCACATACGTGCAGTGAAAGAACAAGCTTCTTAAAGTAGTAAAGAAGTAATAAAGGTCATAAAAAAAATAAACATTATCTATAACAATCACACATGTCCACTGGAAGTCATCAGAGCTGAGGAGAGATGCATTTATTGATGGGGCTTGAGTAAGAGCAATCACACTTTGTCACCATAACCAATACAGTGCAGTGTTTGCTTCCTACAATATATCTATCCCGAGGCATGCACAGTGCACTCACGTTTTGTTCTGTTTTCTTTTAAAATAAATAGGAGGAAAAGGTTTCTGGGTTTCTGGAGATCTTTTAAGTGCAAAACTGATGTTCCATCTGCAGCAGGGGAGTCTTACTACCTGCAGGCACTGCTAGGCATGATGTTGGTATCTGGGAGAGAAAATGGGATGCCTGCCATGGGTCCTCCTGATCCTTCGTGCTTACCAATCCCCAAGCACACCTCCTGTGTGCATAGGCAAACATGACAGAGCTCTTGTTAAGCCTTTTGAAATTCATCTCTCCTTTACGTACCATATAATGTAGTAATTTCATCTTATTTTAAAAAACCCACAAAAATATACAACAAACAAAAAGCTATAGGGATCACGGTGTTACAAGATCCTGTACTGCTCAGTACGGAGGAGTCACCCAGGCAGCAGCCTGTCACAGGGATTTCAGAATGAGTATGCAACTGTGGAAGAAGTTGGGCAGTGATTGAAGAATGAAAGAATTTAATGCTTCTTTTCAATTTCTGTAGAAGCTGAAAAGGTCCCTGTAATCCAGACCAGCTGCTCTGAATGGCTTGTTTTGGTTGCTCAGGCTTTGGTGGCGGAGGTTGCTTCTTTCTTTTTATGCTAGAAAAGGAAATGCCAAGGAAGACGCCCACAATTACCCTGCTGTTCCTCAAATGACTCTTCTACAAACCCTCTAATTCCTGTATTGTAGGTCTGCAGGAAGAGAGAACATCAAAACCACAAATCTGTGAACACAGTTACAAAATCAGCACGTTTGTTTGAAGGCTACTTTTCTGAACTGTCAGAAATGAGAGCTCAGGCAGCGCTGATAGCACAGCTCTGAATGTTAAGAATACTCAAAATCCATTATGACAGCAACCCAATTTCAACTGCTTGTAATTTTACCAGCTTCACTCATTTGAACTTTCTTCTTTAACAGATTTCTGCCTCTGACTGAAAACTTTTAGAATATTTTATCAAAATTAATTATTTCCCAGCAATGGTGTTTTTCCTTTGTACTCTCAGTAGGAGGGATCAATTAAGGAAAATCTTTACATCACTTCTGTACTCACACCTTACTCACAAAACAGAGGACCCAACAGGGAGCAGCTGTGACTGAACAGTAAATCAACTGGAGTATCCATGCTCTCATAAAACTACCTGCTTTGGTGCTTATGGTTTGTCATACATCTTAGGGGCTGGGAGATCTATGACTTGCACCGTAGTTTAGACCCTCCAATATCAAAACTCTATTATGGCTGGAAAAAGCCCCAATAGTACCTCAGAGCTCCCAATTACAAACCTTGGCTGTAGTCTCCTTCCTGCTCAGAAAAAGTTAACTCAAGAAAAATAAATCACAGTTCAATCATTCTTCTAATGTATTCCCATAAGTAGATCCTGCCTCTGAAAGTATTTTCAGTCTGGAAATCTTGTTGAAAAGGAATATGGTTACTGAATTTGCAATAAAGGTTTCGTGAGGAAAATTAAGAGAAGATGCCATTACAGTAAAGGCTATGACAGTAAACCTTTGTTGTAAAGGAAACAGAATCTACTAACGTCAAGAGATTTCTGCCCAAGTGAACATTACTCTCTGTAATGCTAATGGATTTCTTCCTCCATAGTCAAAGCCTTTATCATATAAAGATCTTTCCTAAATAGATAAAATTTCTCTGCAGAGGAGCTGGATTTTTGATTTCCTCCTTGGTAGATTTGTCAGGTACAAAGCAATCAAAATGATGAATCTGCTCAATTTGCCATTTTTGTGGAACGTTGCAGGGACAAGAAATTCTTACATTACAGATCCAAAAAAAAAAAAAAAAAAAGCAGCAAACTTGGCACCATGTCCTACACATGCTCAAGTTGCACATCCACAGTCAACTTATTTACGGAGTACAGGCCCATCCAGATAAATACAATTATCTCCGTTCCCAGTTGAGGGTATTATGGACATCCCCAAGAAGGAAAAGAATAATTTAATGCTGGGTTGTTTTTTTTCTTTTTTGAGGAAGGCAAGAAACTTTTGTTTTGTTTTATTGTTTTGGGTTTTTTTTGTTCTATTTCTTCTTTCCTCGATCTAGATACCAATGCATAAGACAGCCAGGATGGAAGCAGCACGTCAAGTACAGCTTCAAATACTTAGTACTGAAAATTGTAGCCTCTCTTGAGCACTCTACTTACAAGACTCAGAAAAAGCTAGGCAGTTTGGCTTTGGGGTTCCAATCTGTTTTCCCAAAAAGCTAAAGAAGTTACCTTCACTATCCTGTTTGTAAGGTAGTACAATTCAGTACTTCACCGTGCTGCTATGTGGAAGCAGGTATTGCACTGTGTAACTCTCATTTTGAGAGAGCTCTTATTCTTACTTCTAAGCGTAAGACAGTAATTATTAGATATTATATAACATATAGTGAAAATATCTATTATAATAATTCACATTTTTATTAAAAGAAAAGCACAAATAAAAGTAATTATCCTACAAATTTATAGGAAAATTACTTGACTGTGAAGAGATACAAGTCACTTTCCCTAGTGAAATTGACATATATTAAACACTATTTCCTGATCCACACCAAAATTAACTTTCCAATAAAGTAACAATGATATATCATAGAATTAATTTTATCACAAAATTAATTTTATAAAAATTCATATATTGAGATACATTTAATAAATGTACCTTTTAATAGGCCTGTTTCTCAGCATTGCTTTTGTGCAGCACAGTTCACACATCCACAGCTAAATACATCAGCCACCACAACATACCACGGGCATACATACAGTTATATCATAGGTATAATATAGCTAATATAGGCAAGACCTACTATATGACCTAATATAATGCAAGCATGACTGTTATTTATTGTACTCCTTTTCTTTTTCTTTATCCTACCTGTCCACTAATTTTCAAAAAAAGTAACTCCATTAAAATAGAAACACCTCATTTATTTAGGGTCTCTTTTCTTCCACTTGAGCATGAGCAAATATTTGAACTCACAAGTAACTGTCCAGAATGGATAGTCCTTGCTTTCTCTTCGTCTCAGCAGCACCAGGAAGTAGCAAGGACCAATGTTCTAAGAGCATCTGTACAATTTGTTTACTAAGCAGCAGTCCTCCTCAATTTGACAGCATAAAGGGTAAGAGAGGTTCAATAGCGAGTGCTTTAGCAATGGGTTTTCAGTTGGCAGCAGCAATTGCAACACAGCTGAAGGTGAGCCCATGCCCTCTATACAGCACACAAAATATCACCTTCTTTGCATTTTTGACCCCAAAGTACTGGGTGCTCACATTCATCCAGAACCATAGCTGGCCTCATAATAACATCAGTTTCAGTATGTAAGCAGATACAGCAAAAAGAGGAATTCGTACTTCATAGTCAAACACAGGTATGAAGCCATACAATACTGTTTTACAATTAAACCTACAGCCACTTTCTAGAAGACCACAATTAGAGCTTCAGCCTGACACACTTATTCAAAGATTATGTATTGGTACAGGGAGTTATGGAGAAAAGTATCAGCAAATACACCTTTTGCAGGTGCCCAGTGCAGGCTTCTGCTCAGTGCTGAATTCCCTGCCTGAAATGTAGAACACTCCTTCCAGTCACTGCCTCAGCAAGCACTGACCCAAACTTTACATCATCTCTGTTTTCCTCCTAAATCAGCAGATTTCTGGAGGCTGCTGCACTGGGTGCTATAAAAGAGAAAGTCATATTGACTTCTCACATGTATTTGAAATGCCATCTTACTGATTTATTTTCAATGAGGTGATCTGTAAAATGGTGGTATTTGTCTGAATTCCAAGTCTACATGTACGTCAAGTGAAAAAGGGGACATTCAGGAAAGGTGAGGAAGGGGTCAGGCACAGGCTGCGTGGGTAAAAAAAAAACATGCTGACTTTTGGAAGAGATGGAGTAACTGAGCCACACAAGCAATTTGATAATCAATTGATGGAAAGACCACAATTTCATTAGCTGATTGAATTTTCTCAGCCAAGTACACACAAGGTCATAGCTGATAACAATCCAACTGTGTTAGCCAAATATCAGAATAATCAGAAGATACCAGTTGCTGAGGTAGGCTTAGAGGACAGCTGAGAAAGTAAAGAGAAAGCACAGAAACAAAGAGTGCAGGAGAGGTTCTACTCTCTTTCGCTGTACTCAAGTGTGATGGTACCATTTATAAAAGCACAAAACTCTCCTAGGTTCAGTGAACTACAACCACTGGATGTAGGGCGTGACTTATTCAACACAAACTCTGCCAAATGCCACTGCTGCCTTTTTCCAGCAGGCTGGAGTCAGAGAAGGCCGTATCTGGCAGGAAAAAACACTGTGCAAAAGAATCAAATGGAAAATTTTCATCTCGTGTTGGAGTAGAAAGGGGAGCGTGGATCAGCCTGACAATCAGCACACAAATACATCTGATACCAGAAGATAACTCCTCAGACACGCAGTTCCTCACCTTTGTGAGTGACTTCCGACCTAATTTACACATGAGAATTCATACACAGTATACATGAGGTATGCATTAGTTCAACTCAGGAAGAGCCTATAAATCTCAGGCCTCCAACAGCTGATTGTAAAACTGTTATTCCTGATTTATATTTATAGAGAATACACATGTAAGAGTAACATTACATACAAAAATGAAATGAGCGTAATGCCTACCCACTTATTCAAATCCTGCAAGTACAAAACTATTCCTTAAAGCTAAGTATGAACAAAGATCAGTGATCTTGAAATTTGGGTTTGGAAAAGTGTTTGATCAAAGCACTCCGAAAAACGTGAAGGAGTTCAATCAAACTTGAGGCAATGCATACTAAGAGTGAAGGAAATGGACAAAACAGAAAAGTATCTGGAAGGATTGTAAGTAACAGTGAGTATATCACGTAGGAATGATGGGTGAATATTGTAGTGTGTGTGTATGCATGATTTTATCTGCTCATGTATTTGCATATATAGTATTTACCAAAGTAGTAAACTACTGTGGTAAAGATTGACATTAGATTATTTTAGCTGCTTTGACAGTCAATCTTTTCAAGTACCTACTGCTCTATCATACAGCACTTTTGAAATTAAGACTGAAGTGAATTTGGAAGCCTGAGCGTCTCTCTCAAAAGGCGCTGACTCTTCCATGCAGGCCCTTCCTTTGCTGTTAAATGATGTTAAATTCTCTTGGTGTTTTGCTTGACTGATAGGCAATCAAGTTGTGGCCATTTGTACTGCAGAAGTAAGCCGTTCACCCAAGTGCTTGCAGGATGGGCTCAGGTGCTGTTTGGCTGGTGGATTTTTTGTTGGGTTCTTCTGATGAATGAAACATCAACTCCTTTAAAATTAGTACAATGAATCACAGTGATAAACATTATTTCCTTTGTATTAAAACAGTATTAGAGCTTCCTTTTGGATGTGGAAGTTATCCATCGTGATTAATAAAATTTTCACCTAAAATATTTTCTGATGAACAAGAAATGGAATACCATACTGCTGGGGTTTTCCTTTGTAGCATATCAATACAATGTGTGTATTCCCGTTTTCTTCCTTTCTTTCTTTACTAAAAACTGTAAGTATTACAGCAATATTTTCTCTTCATCAAAACCTAACTGGGAAAACTAAAGACAATAAATTATCACAACATGGTACAGTTCCGTTTGTCCCAACATGCAGCAGCAGAAGAGAGGTAAGATATGAACTTTCTAATGTGCTTCCATTTCAGCCACAATACAGTTGCTCTCAGTCTCTTCAGAAATCAGTTGTGCTTAATCAATCCCAATTTAAAGATAAATAAACGCATTCTAGAAACACAATATAAGCATTTTCCCTTGCCTAATCTGATGCATTATCACAGCCTTAACAAAACCTTGATTAAAATCCCATTGAATTTGCTGAAAAAACTCAGAATTCAGTAACCAGTGCAAGCAATCATAGGTCTGTCAGAACCCAGTGCAGTATATGGAACATTCAGACAACCTAAGAACAGTTTTCCTGCAGTGCACATTACATTCTGTGTATGTCTCCAGTTCTCTGGATCCCAGCACTTTGCTCCACGTTCTTTCAGCCTAAGACTAACAGGATTCTACCCAAATATTACATATGTACAGACTACAGGCCCAGCTTGAACTTAACTTGGCAAGGGATGCCACAAAGAACAAAAAAGGCTTCTACATATATCTCAACCAGAAAAGGAAAGTCCAGGAAGGCGTACCCACCCCTAGTGAGTGACACAGACAAGCTGGTAATGACAGACGAGGAGAAAGCTGAGGTACATAAGTTTTTTGTCAACTATCTGGACTTCAGTGAGGCCTCTGAAGTGGCACCCCACAACATCTTTCTCTCCAAACTGGAAAGATATGGATTTGAGGGGTGAACTGTTCAAAGGATGAAGAACTGGCTGCAGAATCATAAAATGGCTTGGGTTGGAAGGGACCTCAAGATCATAAGCTCCAACCCCACTGCCACATTCAGGGCTGCTAATCTTTACATTTAATACTAGACCAGGCTGCCCAGGGCCCCATCCAACCTGGCCTTGAACACCTCCAGGGATGGGGCATCCACAACCTCTCTGGGCAGCTGTTCCAGCACCTCACCACTCTCTCTGTAAAGAATTTCCCCCTGACATCCAACCTAAATCTTGTCTCCCTCAACTTAAAACCATTTCCCCTCATCCTGCAGTTATCAACCCTTTCAAAGGGTTGATTCCCCTCCTGTTTGTAGGCTCCCTTTAGGTACTGAAAGGCTGCAATGAGGTCACCCTACAGCCTTCTCTTCTCCAGGCTGAACAAGCCCAGCTCCCTCAGCCTGTCCTCACAGGGGAGGTGCTCCAGTCCCCTGATCATCTTTGTGGCCCCCCTCTGGACCCTCTCCAACAGCTCCCGGTCTTTCTTGTATTGGGGCCACAGACCTGGTCACAGTACTCCAGATGGGGCCTCAGGAGAGCAGAGAAGAGAGGAACAATCACCTTCCTGTAACTGCTTGCCACCCCTCTTCTGATGGAGCCCAGGATATCATCTGCTTTTTGAGCTGCAAGAGAACACAGTGCTGGCTCACATTAAGTTTTTCATCCCCCAGGAATCTAGTAGGATTAAGCCCAAAGAGGGATGGTCAATGGCTCCATGTCTGGATGGAGATTGGTGACAGATGGTGTCCCACAAGGGTCAGTTCTAGAGCTGAAACTCTTTAATATCTTTATCACTGACCGTGATTGTAGGGTCAAGTGTACCCACAGCAAGTCTGCTGATGAGACCAAGCTGTAGGATGTGGTCAACACACCAAAGGGACCAGATGCCATCCAGAGGGACCTAGACAGGCTTGTGCAGCAGGCCCAGGTGAACCTCATGAAGTTCAACAAATCTACTTGCAAGATCTTGCACTTGGTCGAGGCAACCCTGCAGAAAAAGACCTGGGGGTACTGGTGGATGGGAAGCTGGATGTGAGCCAGCAATGTGCCCTTGCAGCCCAGAAAGCCAACTATATCCTGGGCTGCATCAAAAGAAGCATGGCCAGCAGGACAAGGTAGGTGATCCTGTCGCTCTGCTCTGCACTGTGAGGCCACATCTGGAGTACTGCATCCAGATGTGGAGTCCTCAGGGCAGGAAACACATGGACCTGTTGGAGCGTGTACAGAGGAGGGCCTCAGAAATGATCCAGGGGATGGAACAGCTCTCTTACGGGGACCAGCTGAGAGCTGGGGATGTTCAGCCTGGAGAAGAGAAGGCTCTGGGGAGACGTGAGTGCAGCCTTTCAGTATCGAAAGGGAACTATAAGAAAGAAGGGGACAGACTCTTTAGCCGAGTCTGTTATGATAGGACAAGGGAAAGTGGTTTCAAACTTAAAGAGGGTAGATTTAGGTTGGATCTAAGGGAAAAAAGTCTTTTACAGTGAGGGTGGTGAGGCACTGGGACAGGTTGTCCAGAGAGATGATAGATGCCCCATCCCTGGAGACTTTTAAGGTGAGGCTGGATCTGGCCCTAGGCAGTCTGATCTAGCTGTGCATGTCCTTGTTCATTGCAGGGGAGTTGGACTAGATAATCTTTAAAGGTCCATTCCAACTCTAAGGATTCTACGATTCTATGATTCCACTTTTTTGCTTTACCTAGAAGACTTGATTGGGGCCTTCGCCAATAAAGCATAACTTTATTTACCTGTAAGAAGTAGCATTAAAGGTACTCTATGCAATTTAATAAAAAGATACCCAGCTATCTCAAAAAACATCTTCAAAAGTATATTATTAAAAAGAATTGAATATTGAATAGCCATTAAAAAAAAAACACCTAGCATCTATAAAACATCTTGTGGTATTTCTGAAGAGCATTATGTTTTGAAATTGTAAAGAAACCTCAGGAAGAGCATTTTTACTTTTGGCTGGAAGTAAACACATTACTTTACAGTGTTAAACTCAGTAGTATTATTGTAAAGGCTGCTGCAATCTCCCAAGCCCAACAGTTGAAACTGAAAACACGTACTTGTTTTGATAGCTAAACCCTACAAATAATTACTTGATCTAATACCCCACTTTCTGTGCAGCTACCCAATAGTGACAATACTGGAAGGTAGAAGAAGAAAATATGAAATAAAACAACACTGGCTCTCCTGGTGGATCAAGGATACGTAAAGAGGGGGGTTGGACTCGATGATCTCTGGAGGTCCCTTCCAACCCCTACAATTCTGTGATTCTGTGAAGACATTACTAGACATGGAGCAGTAACTTTAAACAAACA
This sequence comes from Lagopus leucura, assembly GCF_019238085.1. Classification (NCBI taxonomy): domain Eukaryota; kingdom Metazoa; phylum Chordata; class Aves; order Galliformes; family Phasianidae; genus Lagopus; species Lagopus leucura. The sequence continues at coordinate 1,503,867 of NW_024962284.1, read as the reverse complement.
CATTAGAATTGAAGAGTTACCTCTCGTCTTAACATTATACTTCTGGTGTGCTGCAAGGAACATTACCTCTGAAAATATTTTTTAATGGGCTTTTGCATCATCTTTTAAATCACATTAATTCTGCCAAGCCATTCCACCCGAAATAAAATGCCTTTTTCAAAGGATGATTGCATTTTGTTGAACACAACACACGGAAGATGGGAATTGTCAGTTTCAGAGATCAGAATCCTCTGGCAAGGAAGGTCTTGCTTAGCCTGTTTGTTTTCCCGTTGTAGGAAGCGTTCAGAGCTCATACACAATACCCATCCAATCTTCACTCCTTATCAAGAAAGATGCCATGTTAGATGTAGACATTTCACCACTAAGGAAAAGAAGTAAGAGTTAATCTCCATTTGTAAAATCTAGCTTACCTTGCAGTCTCTAACAGATAAAGGACTGTATTCACTAAGAGACCGCCAAGCTGGCAGCCAAGAGATGAAAAGCTCTGTATCCCATTAGCAATACTCCAGGGTATTCTGTCTCAATCATATCAAGTTTATATAAGGGAAAGCAAGAATGATAAAGAAAACAATGAAGGAAAAAAAAAAAAAAAGATTAAATTACACTGCTAAGGCATATCACAGCACTTAGGTCTGGATGACTTGCACACTCTTTTACTCTTCTGACCTTTGCATTTGTTGGATTAAAAAGAGAACTCAAATAACTATTAATAGGATGGAAATAACGTCAGTGCTTATCTGCATTTTCAATTAGAAGGCTTTACAGTAGCTAAAGCATTACCAGAAAAGCAGAGTTTTCTTGAGGGGAAAAAAAATGTAGCTTTTTAGCAATTATTTTCATTTTCCCAGTGGCAAAAGACCGGTTCATATGGTCATCTCAGTTTACCTGGGATAATCTTATCAGGTAAGTTTTATCCTAAGATGTAAGGAAATAAGATAAAAAGAATAAATTTTGATCTTCTCAGCTGAGATAGCCACAAGATTTTTCAATGGAGAAAACACACTGAGAACTGAAACTTCACTGAAAAATAACTGAAAACACAGATATTGTTCTCTCCACTATGCTGGAATTTCAGCATAAAGGTTTAGATTGCTTTTGCTCAAGCTGGTGTGACAGCAGGTGTGATATGCATCGCCATCAGCCTTATAATCATCATAATACATTGCTACTACATGATTCCTTTCATCTCAAGGTTTTCCACGTTATAAACAATTAAGCCCTACAACCCCCCAGTGTGGCAGACACATTAAGAACCTGAACCTGCAAGGCACTTTTTCTTTTCTTTTCTTTTCTTTTCTTTTCTTTTCTTTTCTTTTCTTTTTAAGAAAAGAGTTGACTACAGAAATATAATTTAAAAAAGAACATATTTAACAAGTAAGAGCAGAAAAGCAAACACAATCCATGCTTGTATAATCTTTGGCTGAGCCAAGAGCATTGTAGAAACCCACGGGGCCACATACTGCTCATGTCAATTAGTAAAACTAAATCAGTTTACATAGTGACTAAGAACTTACCCCCAAAATTCTTAATCTCCAAGACTCTGAGGAATACATTTCTGTGGCAATTTATAGGAGCATGCCATTGACTTGTGTTCCTACAGACACAAAACCACACCAACATCTTAGCTAATAGCTAAGAAGAATGTGTAGTGCTGACTGAAGTTTCTGCCATCTGCTCCCTTTCTCTGATATTTCCCTATGGAAAATGCTTTAGGAAGTCAAAGGTAGGGGAAGTGCAAAGGGAGATGAAGATGAAATACAGATCCTTCGTTGCTTCTTACAGAGAAAAGCCTATGTGGCCACAAATCTAACAGCAACGATTCTGCATCAGCTGCTCTGTATTTTGCTGGATGGGCACTAGCACGATGTCGTTGTGCTTCAAAAAATCAAAGTAATGAGATAATCTCTACATTGGTGTGGTGTCCCTCAAACGTGCTGGTTCAAAGGTGCACAGTACTTCAAGGTTGGTGTGCCTGACCAAAATTTTCCTCCCTGATGTACACAGAATGTTCCAGATCCTGCATGTTTACCTCACAGCTTGTCAATAGAGTTTGCTAGTGCCACAGAGCATATGCTCTATAGATATTTTTAGTACTCGGGATTCATTTAGAATGATAAGGTTCAACATAAATGTGAAATATCCTCCTATGCTATAGCCTGCAAACAGTACACAATATATTTTTAATGTAGAAAAAAACAAAGCTGCTTAAATGGCAGCTGCAATCTTCCTATCAAGTAGTGCGTGCTCCCAGTGGAATACATTTTCAAAATAGACTTCCAGCATCACCTTCTTACGATATCATTTCACAATATTTAATTTGCAAAAATTGACTGAAAGAATACTCGGTGCATTGCTTGGCAATGCAACATTTAATTTTATGGTGCATAGAATGTACTTTCTCTTAACAGATGTATCAGTTTCCCAGTATCATGACTAAACTGCCTCATACCCATTAAATGCTGTGTGAGGAACTAGCAAGGGTACGGCTTTTATTTTTGTTGCTCCAGCACATGCTTCTACTGCTCATAACATCATGCTTCTCTGAATAACAACAAGCAGCTAAGCCTGCTCTTAGCAGACTCGATTGTATATGTATTCTTCATACATTTGGCAGTTATGCACACAAAGATGCCCCAGGTTTGCAACCTAAAGCACAGAAGAATGACAAGAGCCACTGTGCAACCTCTGGCAGCATCATGCTGACTGTAAGGCTGAAGAAGTCATGTGGACAAAGACAAAATGGTGTGCCGTATGGCCCACGTCAGTTGTGATTTAAAGGATGTAAGGCTCATTTTAATTGTTAGCTTTTCCAGCTGCCTGCTGTGAGTGGCTTCTATGAAAGCCAGTGAAACAATTTTTTGAACAGCTCCACTTTCCACACCTGCATGTTTCTGTTCTTAACATCCCTCACACTAAGGGTCTCAGCAATCCAATAGCAGCAGCTCTGGCTGATAACAAGCTGCCGACTTTACAAAACACAAACAACCTGAATCCCTGACTTCGTGCCCTTCGTGCCTATAGGCAGCCTATACTGGAGCTTATATTGGTTTCGCTCAAGTCTTTGTTCTAAAAAATATTTTCAGAAAAGATACGTTTTGATTCTCAAGCACATCTTAAAAGAACACGCAAATGAGCTCCACAAAGCATGTGCTGTTTGAAGCAAGTCACAAATAGGAGTGACGTCTGGGAGAATTAACTTTTAAAATATTGTGCTTCAAGCATCAGCAGGCAGGCAGAGAGGAAAAACTTGCAGTTGAAAATAAAAAATAGGTTGGATTTACACGCTGATGCAAAGGCGCCTTCAAATATTCCAACGTTATTAGGAGCAATCACAATCTGGACAGGGAAGGAAACCACTTGAGGTGACGTTTATTTTAACTATCTAGTGCAAATTATGGTAAAGGAGAATGTGCTGTGCAAAGCAACGGTGCAATACTTCGGTACTCACTTCCATATTAAAATGTCACTCATCAGGGATGAAAATATAACGTTACTACACCATGATTCGTGAAATCATCCACTGCAATATATTCTCTCATACAGAATCTACTCCCCATATATCTCACTGGAAATGAGTGCATCCAAAGCACAACTTTAAATGACAGCTGAACACCAAAGCGCATTACTCAAGCCAAGAATGAGCTCTATATGTGTAGCATTAAGACATACTTCAGACAACATGGCTTTGTTTGTTGTGAAGACATTCGTGTTTGTAATTATACATGTGCTAAGCTGAAAACACATCTAATAGTGCCAGGGGAAAAAAAAAAAAACAATCAAAGAACAAGTAATGCAAATATTCTACAGCTTCACTAATACTCTGCTCCAGCAGAGTAAAGAAATCCCTTGAAATTGCTCCATCTTCCTTCAAGTGAAAATAAAATACAATTTCTGAAACCTTAAACTGAGAATTTTTTCCCACAGTTGGCTGAGAACAAAAGCCATTTCTGCTTAAAGATGGTTTTTGAGTGAAACAAGGTTTGATCTTGTAAAAAAGGTATGATTCCACTGAGCAGCAATCAGCTGGTCTGCTCTAACCTGCACTGACAAGGGAAGTCAAATTGTGGGGAAAAGCAGCTTTCTGCAGAGCTCGGTGAACCTTTATGCATGCTATTGTTACACTGCTGCTTATTTGTGGGTTTTCAGAAAGTCTCAATAAAATTACTAGGTTTGTTCTACACCATACGAACATTACATACCAAAAAGAACTAAATCTCTTACGCTGCATATAATCAATCATAAGCAGCAAACAAAAACTGCTGCTGGATAGAATCGGAATAATGAAATCTTGTTGTTACATAAACAGAAAACATTAAATAAAATATGCACTGGACAGAAAGCCAGCTTCTAGTTAACATGAGCATCATTCTTGTGCGCACTGCACCTGACATGCCAAGATTTCCTGAGCTGACGTGTTTACAAAGCCAGAGCTCTGCATTTGTACAGGCACCAAAGAGACTTAAAGAAAGTAATGGACAGCAGACCTGAACCTTTGCAGAGAAAAATCCATGGTGCAGGAGTGCACATCCTGATGGGTGTGTGGTTTCTCTCTTCTGAATGGCAACCTGGAGCCTGAAGTCATCTAGTTATCCACAGAACTGAGAGTGTCTGTAGCTGGGCAGAATTCCTCACACTGCCATGCTCACAGTGTACTGCTAGAGACTTCTATGTCTACCTGAAAGAAACCTTTTCAACAGTGGCCTATATGGCATGTTAGCCAGCACAGTAATTCTCAAGCTCGAGGGGGGTGGCAGAACTTCAAAAAACTATGAGGGTAAGATAAAGACAGTGCAAGTCTTTCAGTAGAGTATCATATATAAATAATATAAATATAAATACATAAATTATATAAATAATACTGGCTTCATGTTTTGTTTTGGTGGGGGTTTTTTATTAGTTTTTTGAGGGTTTTTGTCGGTTGTGGGTTTTTTTTGTTTGTTTGGTTGGTTGGTTTTTTTTTGCAATTTGCTTTCTCAGGATTTGCAACCACATTTACTCAATTGGCATTTAAATATGCATTTAAAATTGTAAGAAGCTGAACACTGTTACTTAGGAGAGCTCTGATTCCTGACATTTCCAAAAGGAGAATAAAGGAAGGAAATACTTCTACATCGGTTAGGTATTTGGAAGAATTCAGGCTAGGCCATTTACCTATTGCTTTGTCCTTTGTTATCACTGAATGAATCAACAAATCCAGCATGACAATGCAATTTTTACAGTGACTTACATCTGCCTTTATCTGCATTATGCCATCGAGAAGGTGCTTCAGTGAAATGGGAATGTTTCTGCATATGAAGTTTGGTGAAGCAAATGAGATTACAAGACTCGTCGTGTGTAAACTTGTAGGCAATCACATCAAACTAAAACATGTTGCAGTGGAGCAGCAGCAAGACAAATAAACAAGGTACCCCATGGGAACAATGAAAATAAAAGACTCAGATGAAATGTGATACTATTCACTCATGCAAAAGCAAAAGAATAGCACTGTAACTCAACAGAACAACTTCCAAAATGATTCTACACCAAAAATAGATAGAGGTAGTTTATCCAAGTTGAGTCATATTTCTCTGGCAGAAAAAAAATCACATATTGCTCCTTGATAATTCAGTATTTTGTAGTGCATATGTCACCAATAAAACTGTAGGAAGCATCACTTTACAATAACAGCTACAATTCAATGTTGTCAATACTCTTAAGGAGAGGGCAGGAGCAGTTGTTATTAGGATCTAATACTATGCTAAATGCACCCTACTGTATTCAAAAAGTGTAATAAAATTGATGTCTTACCTTTGCTTTTTATAGCAGGCATTTCTCTAAACCAAAAATGAAACACAAAAATTCACAACTTCTTTGACTCCATTTGTATTATATCTGGTGGGTTCCAGAGATCAAATGACAAGGAAATCTAACATACTGGCATTTTGGCTATGCAAATAACATCATGCATTACTTGTTTGGAGAGTTTGTTTCCCCACTGTTGTGACCTCTATGTTTTTTAATCTCCAATAAGAAAATGTATGAAGACCTTTTATGACAACAGGAAAGCTGAATGCCATCTCTACTGGTTTCTAGAAGCACTGCAATCACATCAGAAAGTCTTTCAAAATCTGCCATTAGAAAGCAGTGTGGTTTTTTTTTTCCTCCCCTCCCTGAATATTTGGTGGCTTTATCTCTGTTATTATTAACTCGCTTCTATTCCTGTTAAGGACACTCTTGATGAGAGTATGTCTACTGGGGATAAAACACCTTGAAGCCAAGATTTTGCTAGAAGAGTGGGTATGAGAACTCACTGGAGTGAGAAAATAAATCCACTGGACAGTTACCCAACATGGTAAATTTGTTCCTATTTGGCCAGGCTCTGAAATTTACCATTTGTACTAATCAGAATCTTTGGACAAACTCCAAATTCTTTTAACATGCTGAAAATCCATCCTGTTATTTCTCTTGTTTTAAATAGGCAGAGGCAAATAGTGCATTATCATCTAGAGCACTAATTGATCCAAATGCGGTGTAAACTAAATTAATGGGGCTGGAAATGCTGGAAAAATTAAACACAGCATTCTTAATAAAGCTGAAAATAGCTTAATAAAGCTGAAAATAGGATCCAAGCATCCCAAGGCATGTTTATTTCTGTTTAAATAGATGTCTTCCTGTAGACTGTTATCAGCTCAGCAGGAGCCTTTACAAGAGAGGCATTTTTCTCATTCTGTGCATTTTAAGTTAGGTTTCTGTGAAGTTCAGCCTGCCTGTAAAAGCTGCTGCCAATCCATATAAGAACTATAACTGTGGCAAAGTACTGCTAATACCCTGAGAGCAAGCAAGCTGCAATATCGAGCTGCAAATTCAATCTAAACCTTTATCCCCAAAAATGGAAGTTTCTGATCCATCTTCCAGATAGCGAGCTACTGCACACAAAAGGAAGAGCCTGTCTAAAGGAAGAAGATGGAGCCAACCCTCATCAGGAAGATTTTCATCTACAAATGGCTGGTGGAAGTTCTTGGCTGGCAGCAAGGCACAGATTCCACCTTTTTGCTCTGTTGCAGAAAAGGGCCCATCGGCATTGGCGGGTGTCACAGTGGATGGGGCTAAACAGAGCCTTTCTTGTTAAGCACACTCTAAATTATATGTGAGAGGACAAAGCACCCGAGACCCCAGAGAGAAATGGCTGAGGGGCCTCTCTGAATAGCATTTCAAATACAATCTCCTCAAGCTGCTTTCTAAAGAGCAGAAGTGTCAGCTGCACTTCAAGAGGAAAGACAATCTCCAGCAGAAAGCTCTGCCCTTGCTCGAACTCTGCAAGAGAAGGGACAAATGTACTATATTCCTCCTTTCCAAAAGTTTCAGGAATCTTCAACAGCTGAAAGAAGTTCGGAAGAGTCAAAGTGTGGAAAAAGTGAGCAATTATGGAACTACACACAGAATAAATAGAACACCCCTAGATGCCTTCAATCAGATCGATAACCACCAGAAGAGTAGAATATTTTGGCTACACAGAAGTTCTGACATCTTTCAAGATTTCCTTTTTTAAAATCAGAAGTAGGTACAAGCTGACTTGGAAAGGCAGAAGAGACCCAGACAGGGAACTAACCTGCAACACCTAACACTGTGCAGAAATGAAAAGAAAAAACACTTATATTCAAAGATACATCAACGAGAAAGTCACTACCTCATCATGCATATGATGAGCGTAAGAATAAAGTGTATGTGAGAGAGAAGCTTCTATAAATATTATGACTAAAAGGAGACCAAGAACAGACACAAAACAATGTTACCGACTCTGTTTATAATTTTAATCCTCAATCCTTCGTAGTAGAAAAATATTTCACCTGTAAAATTAAGGGTAAAAATATTGCTCCAGTACCTCAAGCATGTACAAATTCATCATTCACTCTAGTGATTACAGCTCTTCAAGACATTTTGCAGCAAAGATGGCAACATGTACAAATGCTTTATAAACTGTCAGTGCTGATATCACTATAAGCAACTGAAAAAGAGCACTCTGTAGGTCTGGTGAGAATAAGAAATATCAGCTTCAGTGACTGCAATTCCACTGACTGCTCTCCCAAATAAGCATCTGAGTTGGCAGCTCAGTCTAGGCATAATGCTTCTGAGTCCAGAAGGATATTGCATGCTGTTGTCTTCCACACTGATGTCACTGGCACACTCCCAGCACAGAGAGAGTGCTGTTTAGTTACAGCTTGGCCTTTTGCACATTTAATGATGGCCACAGATGTAAGGGGTGGTGATTTGAGCGGTACAGTCCTGTAATAAAGCTAACATCATATATTTCTAATATGCATCATAGCTTTTCCCCAACGCGTACTGCAGCTTTGATAAGTATACGTGTCACTGAGACAGAATTTAACCTCCAAATTAAATTTTCAGTGAGAAACAAACATGGAAATATCTAAGTTGAAAGGAGAAAGGCTAAACATTATCTACAGTAACCTATAATCCCACTTTTTTCCCTTCTTAAAGTTAGAAATAAAAATCACTGGCTATACAGAAATCTTCAAAAGTGGGACAAAAAATGCTTGCACAGAAATATGTTTCATAATAAAAAAAATCATGATCAAGACTTGCCTTGCCTGCCTATGACAACATGTCCCAAAAAGCTGTTGGTAACCAGGAGGCCACTGTGTACAGTGAGTCCATATGTAGCCCTAGGGAGGGGACACAGAGCACAGTAATACCTGTGGTATGGTGACTGTTCAGCCTGTCCTCTCAGTGCCAAAATAATATGCCTCTGAAGAAGTACAGCAAGGAATTAAACAGAAGCAAATTCTCTTCATGCTCACACAAAATGACCTCCAGTATACTGAAATAACACCGCTCAGCCTCCCCCCCAAAAACAAAACAAACAAACAAAAAAAAAAAAAAAGGAAGATAAATTTTAATGAAGTTGACTAAAAGGCACAGTGAAAACAAAGCAGAGTACAGAATAGCATATCCAGGCTGGTATTCTGACATAGCCCTTTAAAAAAAGCAAAGTAGTCGCAAATCACAAGTCAGCCCAGTTCTACCTCTTCTGGGCTATCAGTTATTAAAACCTCTTCCACTACTTTCAGTCAGGAAGCTTCTTTGAGAGGCAAGCCTTTTCAATGAGCAGCTACCCATACTTAAAACAAGATTTCCTCTCCTCCAGGACACAGCTGCTGACTGAACCAGTCCATCATTCACTGTCAGTGAGAACAAAATGCAACAGAGCTTCCAAACCTGGAAGACACAGGAGTTGAGTAGAGGCAGAAAGGGACACTTGTTAACTGGAAAAATCCTAAGACATCTGGAGCAAACTGTCCTGTTGATATTCCTGTCAATGTTACCAGCTGCTAAGAAAGCGAGGGGAAAAGCAGCAAGGGCACTGATGAAATACCTGAATTCATCTCCAGGAACAAATTATCCTGCCAATCTGCTGGATCCTCAAACCTCCAACAGAAGTTTTCATTTTTCAGAAAAGCAAGATTTATCAACGAGCAGATAAAAAATGAGATTCAAAAATGGAATAATGATTTCTTGTGAGGTTCCTTCTCATCTGGTGCCCTGAAGCCTTTCAGGCATCTACATTATCTTTATAAAATTATTAGAGGAAGCACAGAGGTTTCAGGAATAGTCAGATGGACATAAAGCTTCACCTTGCTGTCATAGAGAGTAAGGGGGAAAAAAAAGAGTCTCACTGAGTTTCTAATATTTTCTCATGATGCTGTTATTGAAAAGGTGTCTGAAGAACTTCTCCATTTCATTTTTCCCATTGGTCTGTTTGAAGCTTTCAAGAAAATGACACCTGGAAATAGAAGCTAATTAATGTATGGGCAATCTCCACAATTGATCCCTCATGCAAAGGTACACTCAGACCAAGGTCTACTCTGCACTACTCGTTTGGTATTACAAGGTCAATCGCAAACAATTTGATCAGGAAGAAAATCTGAAGAACATCTTTGTAGTGCTCTCACCAGAAAGCTTTGCACTAGATTGCTGAGAATTTGTGCACTTCTGACAGTGAAGTACTTAAATTCTGAAGAGGAGATTTAAAACCAAGCTATGCAACTTAGCTTTCACACTCCACGTTTTGCTATTTTGTTTATGAAGTAAAAAAATTATCATGCATCACTATGTGCAACTTCATAGCTGAGACCATAGGCCAAGGTCCTACTCCTCTGATGATGACAAATGCTGTGCTTGCAAAGGATTGCCTAAAAGCCAAGACCCCACTGAAGACATACAGAAAACAGTGAGGAAGAAGATTCTTTCAGTCCACATGCATGACAGTACTTTTGGATAGCAAAAATAATTCTTCCTTTGAAATTCTGAAAATTGATTAGGGCTGGACAGCCAGGGAAGCCAAAGGAAGAAATTCTTGTCATGTTGTCTAACAAAGGTGCAAATCCCAGTGAGCCCAGATCAAATGGGAAAATTGCAAAGGCTGTTGTTGCAAACCACGTAACAACAACAAATTAACCCACATTCATAATAAAATACTCTTACTAGTATTGCAAAAGGGATGTTTGCCCCTTCCAGAAGTCCTAGATCTGAGATAAACTGTGTTTTTCCCCTTGGTCCAAAGAGAAACTGCAGAGAGAAAAATGTGACTGCTTCAGCTCCATACTTGTGACCTCTGAAAGGCTGTGGCAGGTAAGCAAGGACATGACAGGAGGAAATTCTACAGTCTTTACTGGGACTGGCCAGCTCCCTGTTGCCTCCTGGCTCAACCCTGGCTTTTCTGTTGTTAGCTCATCCATCTGCTCAAGAGCACCATGCACTCAAGTGCTTGTATCCCTTTTGTTCCAGATCAGTGTTAGAGCTCACATGACATTGCATGAAGCACAAAGGGAAATTTTTCTCTAAGTTAGATCCGTGCTAGCTTGCTCTTCACTGTGGAAGATAAATTGCTTATTTAGAATATTGAATGGAACTAGACAAACTATACAGCTTAGCAGTCTCTTAAATAGGGAAGAAAGAAAAAAAAAAAAAAAAGCATTTCTTCCAAAGAGATGCTAGAATCCTCTTTGTTTTCCCAACTGCAGCTGCAGAAAATGCTGCTGGCTTTTGGGATTTCTGCACAATAACTGAATTCTCTTTTCTTGTCGCTCTACCGCAGTAAAATACCATTTAGAAGATATTCACTTTTTAGTCTCCTTTGCAACAGACATTCATTTACATCTATTTTACATGAACTAAATTTGGCATTAACTGTAGTAGACCAGATGCTTAAATGATACAAGAACTGACTGCAGCGCTCATCTTTATTTACTGCTCTGGCTTAGACTGTATTTATTCCTAAGCATTTGTGTGTATGCTGGTGAGATCTGAATTCTTTTTCTCATACCTTTTATGAAATGAATTCAATTTTTCCTCAATCAAATATGGTCACTAATTTTTATTTCTTTTTTTAGCATTTCCTTATGTAGTTCGGAATAAATGTAGCCACGGAGCAAGCAACAATTTAATCTATACCATCAGTGTTTGTTTTTCTTTTTCCATCTAAATACAAGTTGGTTGCAGGGGGATATTTTGTTAAGTCATTTTCTTAAGCTCAGTGTCAGTTAGGAAGAGCACTTTTCCTCCTTTCTTGCCTTGAAAACAATTGCCTTTGACCACTGCATATAAGAGCTGAACTTCATCCAGAAACGAAGCAAAGCTTTTTATACTGACTTTTCTTTCCATGAAAAATAGGACATTTTCTTCCACTTAGATCTTTCCTACATCTACCTAGATACTGAGATACATGTATGTATTGTACATACAAGAATGGCAAGCAGCTATGTAAAATAGTTGGCAAAAGCAGCAACAACCATCCTATTAACCAAGCTGAGTTAATGCATGGAACATATTGTAAGGAGAACGTTAAATTTGTTACATGATTCTCATGCTACCAGCAAACCTTCTGTTCCTCCACACTTCTAAGTTTCAGTCTGAAATAACAGACAAGTATTCCTATCTCTGCTTTTCTCAAATAGTTGCATTATCATTTTGGTTCAACGCATTTAACTGTAAGGTTAGATTTCTTACCTGAGGAGAAGGATCTGGGAGTGTCTATTGATGAAAGACTCAACATGAGCCAGCAACATGCGCTTGCAGTCCAGAAAGCCAACAGTGTCCTGGGTTGCATCAAGAGAAACGTCACCAGCTGGTCAAGGGAGGTGATTCCGCGCTTCTACTCTGCTCTCATGAGATCCCATCTAGAGTACTGCGTCGAGTACTGGGGCCCACAACACAAGAAGGGCACTGAGCTGTTGGGAGCAGGTCCAGAGGAGGGCCAAGAAGATCACCAGAAGGGTCTGGAACACCTCCCTTACGAGGACAAACTGAGAGAAAAGAGGGCTACTGGGGAACCATATAGCAGCCTTCCACTACCTGAATGGGGCCTTCAGGAAAGCTGGAGAGGGACTTTTTCTAAGGTCATGTAGCAACAGGACAAGAGGAAATGGCTTTAAACTGGAAAAGAGCACATTTTGACTAGATATTAGGAAGAAATTCTTCACTGTGAGCTTGGTGAGACATTGGAACAGGTTGCCCTGAGGGGTTGTGGAAGCCTTCTCCACAGAGGCATTCAAGGCCAGACTAGATGGTGCAGGGAGCAGCCTGGTCTAGAGGGAGGTGTCCCTGCCTATAACAGGGATGATCTTAAAGGTCCCTTCCAACCCAAGCCATTCTATGATTCTATGATTTGTTACAGACCTGCAGATTTTTTTCTTTTTTAATCCTTTTGTCAAAATGCAAACCACATATTTACTCGGTCTCTTCAACCTTTTAGAACAGCACAGTTCACTTGAAAAACACTTGTCATTTTGCACCTCCTCCTTAACAAAAGAACTTGATCTACTGAAGTTTTGCTCCGAAGTGTTGCTCCAGCTGCAAATGATGCAAGCGTATGAAATAACCAAATCCTTCCAGCCCATCTCTGCCCCCTCAAATCTCAAGGCTAATTGCTTCTCAGATTCATCACTGAAATAACTGTATGTGGAATCATTCACTAGAAAAATTCTCTTATACTCCTTAAGTGGTCAGAAACCTTCTAATTTACAAGCTGATTTTACTCTTAAGTATTTAATATCACTTGTTCTCGTTTCCGTAGCGTCCTTCAAAATTTTGTCTTCCTTGATATTCACCTTTCTCTGAATTTGTACATGGTAACAATACCCTGCAAGCTCTGCTTAGCAAGGTTAAAAAAAGTCACTCTCTCTTAATCCATATTATCAGAGCGCTTCTCCATTCTCACAAACATGTTTCCAGTTTAAAACCATCTTCTGGGAACAGACACAACAGAAATATACAGAATATGGCCAATGAGGTCTTGCAAGATTTCTTGTACTATGATATCAAAGCTTCTTTGTATCTAGGAAAAACACTTGACCTTTCTTTCAGTTGCACCGCAGCAGCAGCTCAGGTACATCTCCCAGTTGACTATGAGACCAACACCAGCACACTTTCTATGTTACTTTAGACTGAGAAGCCCCAGTCATGCAAAAAAAAAAAAAAATTCCCTCTAATCAGCGCCTAAGAGTTCTTAGGTTATTACAGCATTTCAAGTGGATAATTGCTCTAATCCACAACGTCATATAATTCTTCCTGGAGGAGAACTTGGGGTGAAAGTCTTCACAGAAACCCCAAAAGTCATCATTAATATGCTAATTGTTAAGACTAATGAGGCACTTCTTGTATTTTGAATGGTGATCTACAATGCTATTAAACAGCTTGCACACCATGCTTTCAATGCCACCCTGTAATTGAGCAACTCCCTGCAACAGACCGAGATCCATCCTCGCTAAACCTACAGAAATGACCTCCTGAATTTCACAGGATTGAATAAGGCCCCTAGAGGCTGCGATACAGGTAACCATGCTGAAAGAAACACCCTCTGCTTTCGTACTTAGAAGCATCAACATTTCCAACAAGTACTTTGCATTCAGAAACTACTTAAGCCTATAAAGGTAAGCAGTTTCACGCACCTCAAAAGACTATGCTCAAAGATCTTTCTATGTACAATAAAGAACTTCACCCAAAGACACAGTAGCAGTATCTCAGAAACCAAGGTGTTGTAAAACCTTGTTGGAAACAGACCGCTAAATGTAAGCAGCAGATACACAGCATGAGTGTCTTTTCAATGGCAAATGTAAAGAGATTTATATAGGGCAGCCATAAACATTGCAAAAAACAATACACTTTGATTTTGCAAGTCCTCAAAGTCCAGGAGAGTTGAGCTTTCAAAACAAAGCTCTCCGCACTCATTTATTTGATGTAGAAGATGCAGTAATGAGGGAGCCAACTGAGTACAAAGTTTCCTTTCTATAGCATCATTTGTCAACAGAGTTTGCTTTTTAAGATTACTGTCATGCTTCCAATAGACAACAGAAGTCTGCCATTCTTTTCTATTCCATATGCTATTTACCACCACAAAAAAAAACCTGCTAGTCTTTCAAAAATCAATCTTTCCAATCCGTGAGTATCAGCATGCAGCAATATCTAAGTAAATTCCTAGGCAAAAAATTGCTCATAGAGAAATCTAACAAACATTCAATTCATTGGATTTTATAATCCTCAGTGAACACAGCTAGCAACATGTAAAACCATCATAATGGATGCCCATGCAAAACAAGCATTGCAAAGCAAAACTGGTATTGCAAATACCATGGAGAAAAGGGATAGTTCAACCTTAAAGAACTTGCTTTCCAACAGACTGAGAAGGACTTGTAATCAAGAAAAAAGGCAATACAAAACAGCTACTCTTTGCTGCTCTGTAAATATAGCTACTAGATCTTTATGCTCATTGGACTAATTAATTAATTGACAATGTCCTCATATAAGCTATGGCTTTATTATCAAAAAGTCAGACTGGGATAAAGAGAAAGAGAGGAGATCCATAAACATGTTCAAGACTCAGATGCTACAAATGGGAGTCAATTCTCTAGAGAGATATTATTACAAGAAAGTGGTGAATTATGCACATCACAAAGGACAAAGTTTTAACCTTGCTGTAACTCACTTCAGTCCCTGTGGGATACAATGATCCAGAACCATCTGTTGCATTACAGCAAGTGGTGCTGCCATTGCCATTTGTAAGCTTTTCTACCAGCTTTAAAGCTCAACAGACAATTTTGTTATCTAATGCAAGCAATTATTAATTATCTCCCGTTTAGGTGTGCGAGAATTGGATGGCATGAAAACATTCTGCACTGAAAAAAAAAGATAAGAAGGAATTTGAACCTAAACCTGGATCTCCGAAGATGTTTAAATGATTGCAGATCTCTGGTTTAAAAAGATTCTCTAGCTCCATTTTCTGTAGTTCCCAGGACCAAAATATAAAGCAGGCAGAAATAGAAACCACTGTACACTATAATCATGTCACAGCCATAAATTCACAAATGGGTTTTTTTCTCTCTTCCACTTCAACATTATGGACTGCAGGCCATCCTGTGATACTCAACCATGTGATTTAAACAACGACAATACAGGAAGCATCAGTTCTTACAGTTGCAGCTATGTCATCATTCCTAAAACCCAGAATTCACAATCTTGGCTCTACTTATTTTTCAATACTGTTTTCACTTTTTCAGTGCCTCTTTTTCCAGACAATAAGCTTGCTTCCACGTGCCTGCCCTGCTCTCCAGACATCCACAAGCAGATTTGCCCATGCCTATGCCAAACCCTGAGAGAGAATGAACAGAACAAAACTACCAATTCACTGTCATCCAGAAGAATCTTATTTTTGTTCTCCTGCATTCATTTTCTTTCACCACGTTCCCATAACATGTAGAGCGTTGCAGTTCAAAAGGCATTTCACCCAGCATGTTTTATCAGCATATTTATTGTCTCTATGGATCTCTATGGAGTATGTAAGTTGCTCCTAGGTACTTGCAAATAAGAATAGAATTTCATGACCCCAGGGAGAGGGATATCACCAAAATAATAGTGTAGACATTTCAGTAGTAGAGCAGAGATCCCTAGAATTCATTAGAGCATCACTGCTTAACAGTTTGGCCCAGTACAGCACAGCTCTCTCCACATTCAACCCCACGGCAGGGCAGTCATTTCTCACAACTGCTTATAGCTTGCATTTGCTTGACTCCCCCATGCTTCACAGCCACCTGTTCCATCCCACAGGGAACATGAATACAGCTAAAATATTTACACTCCACTTCATGCCTTGTGTCTGGGTTTTTCTGGTGAATTAAAGTCACATTAGAACCTATGTTCGGCACAAAGCCCTGACCTGTGCTAAACGTACAACTTCCACTGCCTGAAGTTAAGGTCAGTTGAATTTGGTTTATGTGAGAAGCTACTATATTTGTGCTTTTCTATCCAGGCTCCAAGGAGGAAGAAATACAGTCTCTCAAAATGTAAAATAAAAGCACCAGATGACAGAGAAGTCCTGCTACAGAACAAACCCCAGGGAGATATATCCCAGCGGTCCACTTGCTGCAGATGAGTGAGTAGAGCTGTCAAGACGAAGAGAATTGCTGAAATGGTCAGCATTTATCACCTCCGTCAGCTACGTCTCAGTCATGTATCATTCCCTTTCAGGACAGATTAAAATGTAAAAAGTAACTCAGAAAGTGATAGCTAAAGTTTATGCTGTAGTAGGTATCATTTTTATTCCTTTACTCTTTTATTGGGACTAATTACAGTAAACTTAGTAGTAGCTTCATCAGCATAAGTACGCTACATCACTTTATCCTTTTTGTTTTTAATTTGCATGCTTTATCTCAGATAGCATATTACTCAGTAACACTCCTAAACCTGAAAGCATGCTGCAAAAACCTAGGGGAGGTATTGTCTTACCCACTGCTGAGATATGGATCTCTGGAGCTCATCACACTGAACAGCAACTAGAATTTCCCCTGGAAACTCAGAGATTGCATTTGCATGATTCTAAGTGCTCTCACTATTGGATCTTTGCTATTTACATCTCATACCAAAATAGGACAATCAGCAGCAGACTGTCACACAGTGACAGCACAGAATAGGATTAACCACTACTTATGAGGAGGGAATTTGGGCTGTTCAGTTCGGAGAAGAAGACACAGAAGGGAGACCTCATCATCCTACAACTACCTGGAAAGAAACTGCAACAAGGAAGTATTCAGTCTCTTTTCTAAGGCTACGAGCAGTAGGATGCAAGACAAAGGCCTCAAGTTGCACCAGTCTCAACTTGCACCAGTGAGGTTCAGGTTGGATACTGTAAAGAGTTTCCTTGTGGAGAAAGTGGTCAAGCATTGGAATGGGCCGCCCAGGGAAGTGGTGGAATCCCCATCCCTGATGAGGCATCAAGGGACATTTTGTAGTGATGAGACTCACTAGGTCAAATTGATGTTTGAGTTTGGTGGTACTGAAAGTCTTTCCCACTCTAGATGATTCTGTGATTCTTCAGTGGATCGGAGGTTATCAGCTGGTGCTTTGCCAAGGAACCTGCCTCTGTACACTGTAATAATTAATTGCATTTCTGACAGCTCTTACAGATACTTAAGTCCTCCTTCTTTCCATCTTCCTCAGTTTCTAACACTTTCAATACATGCATGGCATAACACAAATAGCATACTTTCTTTTCACTTTTTGTTTGCTCAGACTGTAAGATTTAGAAGTTTTTCTTCTTTAAATTCATGTTTTAATTAAAAGAAAAAGTGTAAAAAAACTCCAATTTCAGACATAATTAACTCTAATCTGTTCCAGATCAGAAACTCTAAGTAAGTTTCATCATCTCCTATCATTAATCATCACCCAGTCAGCAAATACCTCTGGCAATTTCCACTCCCTTCTTTCACTTCCGCCCCAACGCATAGCTGCCCCCAAAACCAAATTGGAACTTAAACATTTTCTCCCTGTACAAGCTGTACACCCTTGTATTCCTACTTAAAGTTCAAAGTTAGAGATGCTTTTAATGTTGGAAAATAAATGATCAGCGTAAGAAAAAAATATCTTTCTTGAAATACGTAAAATTGACATTCTGTGAAACACTGTTTTGTGGAAAAGAAATTAGAAATGCAAGTTTCAACTAGAAAATTTACAAGTTATCTTACTTAGGAAGAGGAACCAAAAGACAAAGAACAAACATAAAGACAAAGATACAGTATAAAGACATACAGATTGTAAAACAAAGTAATGCTTTTAGTGGCACCCAAGTAACAAAACCTAATAAAAATAACTTATTTTGCCAGTTTGCTGCCAGTCATTACAGACCAAACCTCCTGGAGTTTATAGTTCTTCCCTTGCTTGGTAATGGTACTCTGTTCTGATTGTCTGCATCACCCAACATACAGATTGAGTTGAAGACTTCTGACTTTAGGACTGTCAGTCTAGAATTCATTCACACTAAATAAACTAGCAAAAAAAAAAATCTGTTTAAAATAATTGTATGTTTGGTCTGTGATGGTTTGCTGAATTTGGGAAATATTTCTCTTGCTAAATGGCAACCTAAAAAACTCCGAAGGGCCATTTCTTCCTATCAATTCAATATTTTACTATTCATTCAGTTTCACAGCATGTATTTTCAGAATCAATAACTCCAATATACAGAGGCATCCTTCTGCCCGATCAGGTAAAAAGGAAGACTAATCCCCAGAACCACATGACAGCAGAAGAAATGCTGCCCTGGTAGTAAAGCAACTTTTTATGCTGCCAGCTGGGAGATTCAGGAAAAAAAGTGACCTTAATATACTCCTTTATTGAAGCTAGTGGAAAACAAATGCAGTTAAGGTGCTGCATCCCAGGGAAGAGCTAACCTAAAGCCTCTGCACTATATCTCAGTGTGCTGTATGAACCAATATAAGGGAGACCCCCAGCACAAGCCACAGGTCCTGCCCTTTCAGCAGAGCCTCATGGGCAACAACAGCAGCAATTTGGACGTTAGGAAGATATGAAAGAAAAAAAATCAAAAGCTATCTGAAAACCCCAAAGACTAAACAGAGGATGTCCACTGGCGACATCATTACAATCAGAAAGGAAAAGATGAGACAAGAAGGGATACAAGCAATTACATATGTTGCTTCTTGGGTTCTTGTCTTGTTTCTTGCCAGTCCAGTTTCTTGTCCAGTTTCTTGCCAGGCAGTGGCAGATGTTAGTAATAGACATGTTTCCCTGCCCTTATTAACTTGTGTTCTAAGACACTGACAATAACGTTCACAAAATACACTCTCAATTTTCTCTGTGTACAAAGGCAGTGACAACAGGGTAAAGTTAAGACTCCTGAAGAGGAGAGGAGGCAGTTTTGACCTGACTGATCTGACTGACTCGATGAGCACATGTGCTGAACAGAACATGGATGAGGCTTCCGCATGTTTTGCACAGCTACTGAACTCACTTGACTTCCCTTCTGCCACCCTCTGTGCATTTGTCAAGTCAATATTGATCACATCAGATGAAAGCACACAGGGCTCTCCTCGAACAAGTCAGCAGCATGCTACAGGAATGCACAGCCTACCTGATCCGTAAGTGAAGGAACCACACGAGAAAGGCTGACTTCAAGGCAAAGGCAACTCACAGCCAGCATTCAGCAAGCCCTCATCTGTCCGCCACAACTGCAGGGAACTGCACACAAAGCTGGGGGCAGCTTCAGAAAATCTCTCCTAACGGAGAAATTCCATCTTATCAGTACATCATACAGCATTGCAAATGCTCCAGACAAAACAAATATTACTAAATCATCATTATTTTACCTCATCCCAAAGTCTAAGTAACTGTTGTCAAAATCACACACAACTACTCTACATCTTAAAAACTGATCTCAGTACTTATTTAATTATGCAATGATTAAATAAGGTGATTAAATCACCTCAAAAGTAGCTAGAGTCAACTTTTGATTTGTGAATTACATAATTCTCATTCCTTTTAAAGTAATTGGCCAACTCAAGAAAATATTACTGTTTTGCACCAAAACGTATTTGAATTTCCTATAATTCATTTAGCAACAACAACCCTCGCTTCTAACAAACACTTTTGAAGAAACATATTTCCAATCAAGCCATATTTTGGCAGCCCAGCCACAATTCAACATCACAAGAATACTGCAGTTACACTGCAGAAATGCTTCTTCCAGCATCATTTGAATGCACAGCTGATACTTACACATATGATCTCTCATTGCTGAGGATCAGATTTGAACCCCTCAAGTATCCACTTCTTTATTTTCCAAGCCAAAAAAAAAAAAGATGTTAAGCTTTGTGTTGGCTCAAACTTCAGAAATCTACACTGTTTTAGAAGGCCATGTTGTTTTATACCTAACAGTAACTTTCATACATACTTTAAATAATGCAATAAAAAGAAATTTCATGTTATTGACATTGATCATGACACAGTGTTCATACTAGTTGACATTGCTATTGAAAAGCAAGTAAGCTGCCAGCAAAAAAAATATTGTAATACCATCTATCACCAATATAATTATCATACCTAAGAAAGTCTCACCCAAGTTACTAGAAGACTTCTCAAATTATTATAGTTTAATGAGAAATACCTAATGATGGTGAAAGGGCCTGGAGCATCTCCCCTATGAAGAACGGCTGAGTGAACTGGGTCTGTTTAGTCTTGAGAAGAGAAGACTGAGAGGGGACATGATCCAGGTCTATAAATATCTGAGGTGTGGGGGGCAGAGCGGTGAGGCCAGGCTGTTTTCAGCAGTGTGTGGAAACAGGACAAGGGGAAACGGCCAGAAACTGCAGCACAGGAAGTTCTGCACAAATGTGCACAAGAACTTCTTTACAGTGAGGTGACGGAGCACTGGAACAGGCTGCCCAGGGAGGTGGTGGAGTCTCCTTCTCTGGAGATGTTCAAGACCTGCCTGGATGCCGACCTGTGCGACCTGGTGTAGGGAACCTGCTTTGGCAGGGGGGTTGGACTCGATGATCTCTGGAGGTCCCTTCCAACCCCTATGATTCTGTGATTCTCTGCACCTAGGGCCTTTGTCTGCTCTGGCCATCACGGCACAACTGGAGCTGGCAATGATACGGAGCCACACTCCACTGCCCACTGTGGAGATGCTCTTGGTCTAACTGCAAGCAGATTCGCAATATAATTGCATCAAAGCTTCCACTTACTGCCAGAAAACTTGCTTGTTTTTCTGCTTTTTCTACATTGGCAGCCATCTATCACTGCACATGCTGAAAAGGCTGCATTAAAGCATCTGAATGTGTGCTCAACAGTCCTCATGAACAAATGTCACTGTCCACATAAATGTGAGAAACTATCTGCATAGATACAAACTTCTGCACCTTCTATCTACTGCACATTTTTTAAATTGGTGTGTTACCAGCTGTAGGGTTAAAATAATTTCCCTTAAATTAGAAGTATTCTAATCCTCATAGTGCAGTCTGGGGATGACAGGAGTGCACACATGGCTCAGATACATGAAAATAAATATTGCTTTGGCAATAAGTCACCAATATGAGATACACAAACACAACCTATGACAGCAGGGCAATCAGTTCAACGGAGAATTTCAGCGTTGCAGGGTGTTCGAAATAAACAAGAGTCAGCAAAGTGCATTAACTCTTTAAATCATTGAATTGTGGGGGTTGGAAGGGGCCTCAAGAGATAACTGAGTCCAACCCCTTAGCAGGTACGCTACAGCAGGGTGCACAGGTAGGCATCCAGATGAGTCTTGACTGTCTCCTTAGAAGGAGACTCCACAACCTCTCTGCACAGCCTGTTCCAGTGCTCCATCACTCCAACAGGAAAGAAGTTCTTCCTTGCATTAGTCTTGTGTTCCAGTTTCTGCTGTTGCTCACGAATGAGACACACCATAAATGGTATGAACAAATTCCTGATGAAGATGTTTCTTCTCAGAATACCTACACATAGGAAGTAACAGCTTAAGCTCAGGTAACAGCTCAAAATATCATCTACCAAGCATAATGTTCATGGCAAGAACAGACTGCCTGTACTCTTACACATAACCTCATTAACACATGTCAAGGATGTCTGCCTAGAACAGATGGGAGCCAGACTGAACCTGTCCAGTGTGACCCAGGAGACATGGCTTACAGGGTTTATCAGGGTTGCAGTGTCGAAAAGAACATAAAGGTTTAAATAAAATTAGCTAACTATTTTCAGAAGCAAATACAATATATGCCAGGTTTGCTAACTTTGAGCTCAGCTGCCTTCTACAGCAGTTTATTTATATTGGAGGCCAGCATATTTTTTCAGTGACTGCTGGAATACAGCAACATAAAAACTTTTGAGCCTATACAAAAACACAGTTCAGGGCTCATAAACACATCATAAAAATACCTGACATTATACTTCCAGGGGTATATCATGCTTCTGTTTAAAGTGCAATCTTCAGTTTTAAGCACTCAGCACAAAGAGACACTGCTTGCAAATTTCTAACATCTACTTTTATCAGTATTAGTTAGTGAAATTAGTTGCCATGCAGTAGATTTCATGCACTGGGTGTAACTTACTGTATTCTATGTGCAGTCCTCCCAGTAGACATTCAGACAAACAGAACAGGAATAATACATAAAAAACAAACTGGAAAAGATCCTTGAAAGCATTCAAAAGCAACATGGTCAAAATTCCAGTAGAACACTATCATGGTTTTGCATGGCAGAGAGTTCATTTTCCTCACAGAGGCTTGTATGATGCCGTGCTTTGGATTTTTGATGAAAATAGTGGTGAAAACACACCAACGTTTCAGTCATCGCAGAGCAGTGCTTGCACAGAGCCAAAGACTTTTCTGCTTCCTGTGCTTCCCTGCCAGCAAGAAGCTAGGGGGTACAGAAGGAGCTGGCAGGGACAGCTGGCCCAGGCTGGCCAAGTGATGTCCCATACCATGTGGTGTCACGTTTAAAAAAATTGGTTTAGAAACACCATTCAGCACTTTTCCTCAGTTGTTTTCACCAGTCTACCTGTTAGAGACACCAGGCACCTGTACTTTGCACAGAAGCCTTGAGACAAGGAGTAAACCTTTGGCATGGAACTAGATGTCACCAGCTACGAGCAGAAATCAAGCTGCCTCAGTCTGTGACCTATTCCCAGCTCTGCTGTCCTCATGCCCAAGAGCCAAAGTCCCACAGAAAGCACTGACTTCCAACAAGAGCCTCTTGTCCAAGCCCAGCCCAGGCTATGCAAGGATGCACAGCTCCCTGTACAAGCATGAAGTCATAAGATATCTATTGCCTGTCTCTTACCTATGCTGTGTGCACGCACTCTTTTGCCTCTTTTTCTTTTACCTGATAAACATTTAATGCAGTGAATGCATATATTCAGCAGATCAGACCTTACCACCTGAACTATTTCTAAATTTCACTGCTTTTATAGGAGTAAAAGAATAAATAAATAATGGAGCACTCAAAAACCACTTGACCAATAACCATTAGCAACCACTTACAGATTCCCACTCATTTTTACTTTGGCTCCAACAACTTCTCTGGGATGTCACTGAAAAGTAATCTCTAAGTCTTGTTATCTCATGACTTTATGCTGCCTGCTTGCTTCCTACAGAAATGCATTGATTATTTCTACAACATAATTCTGAAGAATCTTGAAGCACCGCTAGGACTAAGTTGACCTAGCAGCTCACTGCCTTGCTGAGGGTTCAAGGACAAGCAGTAGGCAGGTTCAGCTGTTCAGCTATCCTGTCTCTGGATACAGAAAATTCAACCTCCTCTTGGTACCCACAGCAAAAGATGAATGCTTATTGTCTGTGTTTATCCGAGCCTCTGTGATACAAACACAGCAAAGCATATTCCGCATGAAACCAAAAACCTAAGTGCCTACTGATGTAAGTAGTCTCAGTGGAGTCAATCACTTACTTTTAGTTAGGCACATACCTTGCCCAGTCAGGTCTAAAATTACCACATTAAGAATTTTCTCACTTGCCTCTCTCCCAAGGCTAAGGGAAAAGAGCTCTGCGCATGCAGGACTGATTTGATTACTTCAATCTTTTCTTGGAAATAACGTGTGTCATGGCAATGTCAGAGGACTATTGTTTCCTTTGTTCTGTTCGGAGGGAGGAAATAATAGGTGTCAGGAAAGCAGTACAACCATGTGTTGTAGTAATAAAAGTGGCCTATTAATGAGCATCCATAAACCATTATAATTAATGCAAGGGAATGGATATTGCCTATTTAAACTCTGCAAGCACCCTTGCAGCTCCACACCCAACTGCCATTTTATTCCATCCAAGGGCTTTCTGCTCACAGCAGCTCGTTTGTGAAGCCACTGGAGACTGAAATTACGTGCTGAAGGTAATGGGTGGATACATATTAATACTACATGTAATGGCTGAGAACAGCCATCTCGTCTGCTCATCAGTGGCAGGAAAGGCATCCTGTAACCTATGTGAGGCACATACGCTTTATACCCTTGGGGCTAAAACATAATTAACAGGCTATGGAGAAGGATGGATAAGATGGATGTGCACAAAGGTATGGACTGGTATTGCTTTTACTTTTTTAAACAACAAAGGTAGATTTGCAAAGTTTACATCATCTTAAAATTTCAAGCCCTACTTGATTTGCCTGTGTATCATGTAGCCATCAAACAAACAGGCCATTCTGAAGTTTAGCTTCAAAAAACCAGCCTGACAATTCCCATTTTTAGGTGCACATCTGAAAATAGAGAGAAAACTGCAAGTACCATCAAGGTGACACGCTAGAATGCTCGAGTATTTATTAGCACAATAATAACATAAGTCACACAGCTCTGCCCCTTCAGGAATAACTTTTAAAAAAAAAAACCCTCCTCATTTCTGTGATATATGAATTGCTCATTTCCACTCTTGGATGACTGGATTTTAAATCATGTTGAAAAGTGAGACCCCTTCAATTCCCACTTCTTCTTGGTTTACCTTAACTTCTAATTCTCTCTGCACTCAATGCGTTCTAAGCCATTTTAATTCACATTCTTCTTGTATTTCATGTACCGAATTCACCCAATAACTCATTTTGATGATGCAATCTTCAAAGCACCTTTTGTGTTTTTTTCAATAGGTTCCAAAAAGATTCTTTTTCACTGCATCATTTCTTTCAGGTAACATCCACAGTATACTGTTAAAGTTTGCCATTAGTCTTGTACTTAGCATACGCTCACTTAGCAGAGCAGCATTTATTATTTTTATTGTTGCACACTTCAGATAAGAACTCTACACACACACAGGGGTGCCTCAACCTGTCAGCATGTTGCAGAGGCTGAAACACCAGCACCACTGTGAAAAAGCTGCAAACTGGAGAATCTTTTGGGGTTGAAATATGCAAATTACACCATCAAACAGCCTACACAGTTTTGCCATTCCCAGTATTCAAGAAATAAAATGCAGTCTCCAAAACTAGTAGGTAGTTGAGGAGGGTTGCAATTCTCCCTTGCCCCTGGCTCTTATTCTAACGCAGAGATTTGAGGGATGCAGCTTTTGCTCCTCTGAAACTCTACAAGCATTCTTGTAAGCTCCACACAACTGTGAAAATCCAACCAAATTTGGCCAAATCATCTCAGTTTGCAAACATTTATCACACCCGTCGAATGTTCTTCCAGCACATGAGAAAATTCACCACATTTCACAGCCATGCAGCAGCCAGAGTAAGGCAGAAGGCAATAGAGGACAAAGACACAGAAGGAAAGTACAGCTGGGAAACACTGAGAGAATGGAGCTGCAGAGGGAAGTGAGCTGCCACATCCGCCAACATGAATAGAAACCCATATCCCACATCCAAAGTTCATTTTGAACTTTAAAAAATTGAAAGAGAAACTGTCAACCTGGTAACATCAAAAACTGTCTTAATATTATTTAACACAAATACTGAATTTGCAAGTCACTCCTGGATCATCTTAAAAGGCAGAGGACAAAATGAGGATGTGAAAAGGACCTAACAAGAGTATCTTGCAAAACAACATTCCTATACAACCCAGTTTAGTGCCCAAGAATTCACAGGAAACAATGCCATTAACTTCTGTAATTAGCTTCAATTATTTTGCATGTGATATACAGGATGTTGATCTTAGAGTGAATCAACATTAACTAAAGCAACTGGAGACAGGAAGCAAGTGAGTCCAAAGGAGAATCTCCTTTTTATGATGTAAACCGAGAAACACTCACAAATACTCAAGCGTGGGTCTCTGCTGAGGCCTTTAGATGTACATGCAAGCAAATAAACCTTATTTCACTTGCATATAACTAAGGCATTTATACAGATAACTATAGCTGCTCTGGACTGGACCACTTACTCAGCAAACATAAATCAGTGTTACACTCTTTTTACACAGGCTGTAAATCTACAGCAGCGAGACAATCCGTGACAGCAGAGAGATCAGGATCTGAACTCTGACAGGACACATTAATCATGGTTTTTAAATGGTCTATTTCCATAACTGATGTGCATTCTAAATCATCTTGAACAGTCTCCCACACAGAACAGGATCTCATCAGCAGGAAATATTTTGCCCTTGGAAAGGCTGCAATGTTGGTCTGTAAAATGGTAAATATCTATAGCTTAGCTCTTCATATAAATATAATTACATCTGAATTTCAACATTTCACACAACAAAATCTAGATGATGATGTTTTAAGGAAAAGAGAAAATTAGTCTTAATCATAATTTCATCAATATTGTTTTAAATCCTTACATTGGAAAGGCAAAGCAACAACATTAGAACTGAAGTAACAAACAGAATGTGGCTAAAGCACCGTGTTTATATAACTTCAAAACTAATTCACCAACAGAGCAACCATAAGAAATATAACACATTGACAACTGCATCA
Source organism: Lagopus leucura (assembly GCF_019238085.1). Lineage (NCBI taxonomy): Eukaryota > Metazoa > Chordata > Aves > Galliformes > Phasianidae > Lagopus > Lagopus leucura. Next base: position 1,477,184 of record NW_024962284.1, on the reverse strand, counting down.
TCATGAACAAAGCCATAAAGATTCTTACACTGAAAATTCAATTTTGTTCACTTTTATGAAAGTGAATTTAGGAATATAAGAAATATTGTAGCTTGAATCGTATTGTTTTGACTCTGAGTCCAGCTGAGCTACTTTTAGAATGAATAATCTACAAGAATTCTGATCTTGTTATGTATCTTTTTGTGTATTCTTTTTAAACCATTAAATCAGTTCTGTCTGGAATGTTTCAACCACAAGTATGACAATTCAGGTTCTTATACTTTCTATGGTACCTTGCATATGCCAAGTAACACCAAAATATGGATGTGAATGCATCTATTTGCTTTTGCAGCAATTTATTCACTAGGTGCTAGGTAGAAACAACTATGCAAAGCTCAATACGGTGAAGAACAGGATCAAAATCTCCAAACAAGTCCAAATTATTACATTCTTTCACACAACTTGCATATTTTACAACAAAACAGCAATTAAAGAAATTATAAGCTATATCAACGACTCAAAGCCTTACAACCACAGAAATCAGAGGCTGAGGGGAATGATTTTTTCACTCCATTCCACTACTGTGCTCAACTTCACATAATTCCTAACACATTCCAGCACTCCACAAAGGCTTTCAAGTCCACATCCAACAGACAAACACACACACACACACAGAACATCCAAATCTAGTGTGGTAGTTAGATGTCTCAGAGTGATCAGATATGCTTTTACAAAATGATATAAGCATACTGAACAGTCTCACATTGCTGGCATTTAATCTCAGTATTGCTGATGTCAATGTAAGAGGGACGCAAAAAAAAAAGAAGTAGAGAATGCAGCATAGGAATAACCAATAAGACTAGTGTTTTTTTCTTCAGCTCTCATTATTCTTCAGTATTTTTCGTAACAAGGGATGAGAATTTGTTTTTAGTTGTCTATTTACTACACTGCCAATACAACATCTACACACTGGAAGATATACAGTTTCTTTCACCTGCACTTATTTCAGGTTATTAAGTATACTTCAGGCTAAGAATTACTTTACTAAAAAAAATTCCTGCATGGAAAAAAAAAAGGAGAAAACTGCAATGAAGGACAACTCTCAGACTGCCATTTGTTAAAAAAGGACATGCCCATACAATTGCAATTTGTGATCAAGACAGTGAAAAATAGTCCTAATTACTGATTCACATCTGACAAAATTAATTTTCAAGCCTCTGATTTACTCTAGTCATCAGCAAATGCTTTGAATGTATTATGAATAAAGACTCCATGTCATTATTCCCATTGCCTTAGAAAAGAAAACAGCATTCATTCAAAATCTGGACATTTTTCCATACCAGAGTCCCAGTAAGATGTTCATAAGGTGACCAGTAAGTCCTTAAGTAACAACCACACTATAAAACACAGTTTTCAAGGTAAATATATATGAAGAATGGCAGTACAATTAAGACACTAAGCTGGACTTTAAGATTTAACCAGAAAAACAGAAGCTATCTCACTTTAAAATTACAGCTGCCTTCTTTAAGACTCCACCATACACTGAGTTGCAAACCCCAAGAGTTTTCTGAGAAACGCTGCAGGAAAAAAAAAAAAATCCTATTTCATACTCTCAGAAATAAGCGATTCTACAACATGGAAACTAATTAGAACAAACACTGTTTTGATTTTTATGTCACAATACCTGATGTGACAGGTATTAGTCATTTTGCACACACTTGCATTAATGTTTATGACTGTAACTAAATCCACCTCATTTAATCATTGTAATAAATCTACGTCTCAGTAGAAACCATCAAATGAGGTATTAATAGTGCACCACATAAACCTGTTAGGCAGACTATACAAGTAAAACACAGAAATAAAATGAAAAATATTCATCCTTGGTTAAGTGTTACACTTTTGGTTGCTCTGCACAAATGGGATATACAAAAAAAGGAGTAGCCAACACATCTTGCCTACATTGCAGACGAAAGTCTCCTGTTTCACCACCTGAGTATTTTAAAAAGGGCCACAGCTACAGTTCTATGGCAGAAGTTACCTTTCAAAACAAACTTTAGGACAAGGATCATACACTACTTCTAGGACTCTTTGCATGAAACAAGAAAACATCCAATTGTAACACAGCATTGATGCTGACTCATATTTTGCTCAAGTTGCAAAAGCTGATCTACAACTCAAGCAGAATCTGCAGCGCTTATTTGTGGTTTGATGTCTGTAAATATCATCAATTATTTTGGGAAATCTGATGATGTTTCAGTATACCTTTGCCTCTTTCTATGACTTCAGACAGCAGTACATCTCATCTACTCATCTAGTAACCTGTAGGACCACAGTTTCAGCTTCCGCTTAGACAAATACTCCATTCAACTGGTTTTACCACTATTCTCTGCCTTTAATGTCATAGCTTCTTCTAAAAAAGACTTTCTTATTTTACTTTGCATTTTTTGCAAAATAAGATATAAATCCTTTTTTATTCTGGGTCCAGCACTCTGTCAAATTTGCTGTACCATGACGGTACAGCATCATAGTCTCTTGTCATTTCATCTCAACTCAAGCTCACTCTTTTTATGACCTATCCCCAAAATTTCAGTATCTTTCTGAGGAACTAAAGCCTATTTCTTACAGGAAAATAGAGAAAATATCTACATCCATAGGAAATAAATAAGTTCTGTTTGTCCTTATTCTTATATACAGTCTCACTGCCTATCTTTTGGTACCTGTGTATTTATGAAGATTTTCTTACACTCACCTCTATTTTTTTTTTTTAATTTTTATGTCATTTAAACTATAATTGTATCTATTTTAATGAAAAAGAGCATTTGGTCTTGGACCGTGCCTTTTTCACTGCTTTTCTTCATGATAGTTTCCACACCTACTGTGACATAATACAGTCCTTAATTATGCAGTCTAGTCTACCACATTCACAGAAAAGCAAAAAAATTCTTACACATGAAATGTGTAAGAAAGATGGCATTCCTGGTTATGCAATTATTTTTTGAAAAATTTCTGCTTCACTCCTCACGTCTTTTTGTTTTTATTTCTAAACAACAACCATATTAATATTCAGATTACTTCTGTCCTTTTTATTTCTCCATACTTTCCACAAAAAGTGCAGATATCACTAACTTGCCCGCCAAAATAACTTCACTGTATTTATCAGTATTTCACTATGCAATTTCATTTAAATGCTCACACAATTTCTAAAACAGACCTACTGGTATTTGTTTTCTTACAAAGATGTAATCACAGCATTTGTCACTAAAGTAAAAAAGCAACGTTACTCTGAATTTATGACATTGCAAAGATAAGGTTGAAGTATATTGTACAATCAGACAAAAGTCAGTATTGCTCTCTGATCATAAAATTATTTTTCTACTTATGGACAATATTAATAAGATTTCTTACAGAACTGGAGAGACGTTACTTCAGTAGGAGTTGAGACAAATGTTTTGTGCATGCAAACATCTATAACATGTAAATATAAAACACTTGTAGGTGACTCAAGGAGAAGGTTTGTCAGCTTCAGATGGTATTATATCAAACTTATTACCTTGGCTTACATATACTTCTTTTTCAATTTACGCTGCCTGAAGATGAAGCTCCAAAATTGCTAAAAGACAACCTAAGTTATGGATAGTTGTCCTGACAAGTGTACAACTTTTTTCCTGTGCCAAGTGTAGAACTGTAAGTCAACCAGTGTGTCTGGAAACTGATAATAATTCTGCTTTTTCTGCCTTTTTTTTTTTTTTTTTAAGCCAAATTACATGTTACCATTAATGTGTAAAATGTGAATGCCTCTCCATTTAGCTACCCAAATTGTAAAAACCTCAAGTGACCACAGAACCACAGGCTGAGAAACTCAGACCACTTCTTGACGTGGCACGCTGCACTATTTGCTAACACACTGCAACATTCTAGTATCATCTGCCTTGCAGTAATGGCTATTCCATGTAGCAAATGATAATTCTCAGCCCTAGTGAATACAGTAATTATTAGAGTGCAAGATGCTTTCCTACCATCTCCACTTTCCCCTCAGTTCATGCTTCATAGTCAGAATGTAAGAATCACTTTGTTTTCTCTATTTCCATGTACATTTATCTCAAACAAGTAACCCTAAGTACCTTCACCTGTGCAATTCAAGGCATTTTAAATAACCACAACTCAGCTTTCAACAAATTTTGAGGATGAAAACATCTCTGCATTTCTCAAGTGTAATCTCATTACTAGAATATTTAGTTACTTGAATGTTACTGGACTAATAAACATGCAATGAGAGTTAGAGTTTTTGGCCAGTACTTTTAACCCAGTACTAGGTGCCCAAAGATCATCAGTGTGAAAAGATGGTTTGTGAGCTACTCCAAGCATTCCTGCTTCAAAGAAATACCATTAAAGATTTACATTGTATTAACATCAGAAAAACAACAACAACAACAACAACAAAAACAGTGAAACACAGCCAGGCTATTCACAGAGACTTCCATGAAACTCTTTGTCTATGCCATAATTTACATTCACTGTAATCTAGTACAGCATCTCCCCAGTATCACCTCCTGAACTTCAACAAAAACAGGAGGTTTAACTTGGCCACCGTTTTCGTATTGTTTCTGTAATGCTTCTTAAAACACTGCAAAACATCCTTCGGTATTGAATATAGCATTATCCTTTGTGCAGATGAGCAATCTCAAAAAAAGTCAAGTCAAAAAGCAATCAGATGGTATATGCTAATTCTGAGGCCAACAGGCCAATCTTAGTGAAGAACTTTAGCTTGTAGCAAGAATGATATCAGTCCTACTTCTTTAAAGAATTCCTTGGAAGTCCACAACAGACTACTTTGTCAATTTCAATAGCTATCATTTCAAAAAAATAAGTTAGTTTTCAATTATTGCAATTTAGTTTAGAAAGTCAGAAATTGTGCAACCCCAGGCAAGGCAAAAACAGCTTTTTATGCAACAAGACAATTCATAAATACATAAGAGGTAGAACTGAGTAGTACCTCCATGACAGAGCCCTCACCAAGCCAACTGGTTAACAGAGTCACACCCCTGCCTTTAAATACACCATTGCTTGTCCTCCACAGAAATAAAAAACCTTTCTAAAAAGCTGACCTACTTCATAGAAAGCATAGCCAACTCCAGATATTTCTTGCTAACATAAGAGAGAAAGCTTCAAAATAAGTGTTCAAATGTAAAGAACAACAAAAAAAAAAGCCCTACTCTGATGTGAGAGTAGACAAAGTGCAGCAATATATTAGAAGAGATGATTATCCTAATTTAAAAGGCATCTGATTAATATTTAAAGACTAGACGTGACATTAATAAACAGCTAATATCACTTAAAATCAGAAAGATACCTAACTCAAATGACAGTATACAATGACAGTAAAAGTCCTTTACTCCTAGCATTCCAGAAATAACTCCTTGCTGAAAAGCTGTGCACAAGTCAATTCCCATCATCTCTATGTGCATTCCAGTTGCCATATGATGAATCTCACAGTGAATTATTGACAGAATCCAGCCATCATCACAAGCTAACAGAATGTGGGTGACTGTCAGAAAATATTAATAGAGTATGCCACTTTTACAATGCTTCTAGAATAGCAGACTTACCTCGGCAGATGGTCCCATTCCCCACATATCCAGGTTTGCAAGTGCAGCTATGTCCCCTGACAGTGTTGGTACAGATTGCATTCTCATCACAGCTGTGCTGCCCACTGCCACACTCATCATGCTCTACAAGGGAAAAAAAGAACAGGAGATAGTGAGCTTTTCAGCTTGAAGATGTGGCATCTTAAAACCAAGTGGAATAAGAAGGGTGCCACAGCAGCTGATTACTGGGAGTTTGGTCTGGCAGTCAGTGACGGGTGTGCTTTCATTACAGGATTCAACAACATCTGCATGGTGATTTTTTAGGTTCAAAAACAGGAAAAAAGAATCAGTGAGGATGCAAAGTATTGCTAAGACAAAAACCTATGTAGAAATTAATGAATAGAGGTTTAGTTCTTATGAAGACTAACCCTTATCTTATTGTCTATCACCAACAGAAATAAGCATAAATATAAGACCAGAGAACTCAGGAGAGGGGATCCCATCAATACTCTTAAAAACAACAGCAAAAACACACAGTTCAGTCTTCACAGCCACTTGCTCTAATATCTGCTGAGTAGGATCTTTATTTAATAAAATGTAATAACATTTTATCTTTTTAGAGAACTATTCCTACCACTGGACCCCAAACAGACTTCCATATTTTGCTTTCATCTAGCAATTCTAACTGCTATCACTGGGCCTAACTCACTGCAGCTCCTGCATTTTTCTCTCGTGATGTATTTTATTGTAGAAAAGCGTCAATTAGAAGTGCTGAGCTATGTGACCCTGAAGTTTCTTGCTTCATCCTCTAATTACTAGAGGTTTCCTTCACACAGTTAGATTGCAGAAAGAAAACCCAAATATTTTACTCTTCTGAGCTGGTGGACTTACCATTTTGTTCAATGGAATCAAGAAAATGCAGAAATATTTCTGAGAGCCATGTAAAGGATTTCAAATATTAGACTTAAACAAAAATCAGAGTTTGGCATCCTTCTTGGTAGTCTTCATTCATGCAAATGCAGTAACCAGACTATTACCCTTCTACTAAGAGGTATAGTCAGGTTCCAGAGGCTTTCTGGAATCAAAGATAAACTTTGGTAATACTAGTAAATAAAGAGTGTTCAAAGGACTACAGGCTCAATTCAGACTTCTATAAAGTACAGAGAGCTGATGCCTATAAAATTATTCATTGTTACATACTCTGAAGTAACCCTTCAGAAGAGCCTCTCCATTGATACCAAATGGTATGGGTTGCCATCATTTTCTTCTAACGAGCATCAAAGCAAAACATCTTTTGCTCTCTCTTTGCTTTTAGTAACTAGCTCTCATATGCACACACTCACATGTGTCTGGCTTTTGCTGATAACTTCAGGTCTACATTTATACTTGTTAGTTTATGTTGATCCCCAGCTCAGCTTAGTAATTGACTTCAGCCTCTTTCCAATTTTCATTGGAATGCCTTAGACATTCAGAACCGTTAGGCTTCCTCATGGGCTGTTTGTTCTCTCCTTCATCCCTTCTTCCTGCTGTGGTCTCATGGTGCTCAAATGGCTGCATCAGATGCAAAGATCATCAAGCTACCCTTCAAGGAAGTGCTTCGCCAGCAAGTGAAACTGAATGATTCTTTCGTTTAAAATGAAAGCCTTTCTCCAGGCTTTCTCCCTCCTCTTACTACTTTTATTCATTATTGTTATTAGTCTGCAGGTGTACTGTGTTGTATTCAAGCTACAATGAGAGGGCCTTTGTCACGGGCTCATGTACACAGACAATTCTTACTGAAATAATTGCCAGAATTAGTTGATTACCTTCTCAGCACTTCAAATACAAACAACAGATTTCCCAGTGGTAACTTTTGTGTTTTGCCAGAACACAAAAGAGGTTATGCTCTGCCATGCTTTTTCGAGGACTACGACAATGTAAATCATTCTATTTACTTCTCCTGCAGATGTAGAAATCCTGGCAATATTAAACAGAGGTCAGTTTTTCTAAGCAGATAAAACATTGAAGAGTCAGCAACTAAGTTTGAAAAGTGGACCCTGGGAATCTGCCCTCAGCATAAGAAATATCAAGAGAATCTCCTCTGCGTGAGGAATCCCAAGATTTCACAGCAGCAGTTTGGTTGCAATTATGGGAACTTTAAATGAAATTTTCCCTGGTGTAAAGATGTCTATAGATCATGATGCTACAGTGTTAATAAGAATGAGAAAGCTTTGATTTTCTGTCAACTTACAAAAATCTTTTATTCCAAATGGGACAAGTCCTTAGGAGTCTGTCAGTAGTGAGTTATTTTTTGTTTCATTCTCCCTCATCCTCTTGGTATCCACAGTGGGAAGTGTGGGTTGAAGGTCAGCTTGTGTTTTGTTTAAACTCAAAAGAGATTACAAGTAATTTGCAAAGAACATCACTTTCACACATCACTTTCAAAGTCTCCCATTCAAGTGCCAATCAGGAAGAACATACTTCTGCTTTAAAGTTATGGTTGAAACCACCTAAATAGATAGGCTGGAAGGAAAGGACACTGGAAAACAAATGCAAAGAGTCACAGACTGTATCATTCCATAAGAACAAGGGAGAGAGCTGGGAAAAAATCTTGAGGCCACGTCTTAACAACTTCACTTTCAGCTGAAAATGAGCAAAGAAAAAAATCCATCTCATTTTTAATTTTTTATATATACATATGTATGCATAGATCTGTATATATGTAAACACGCTGCCATGGAATGACAGCTCAGGAATGGCAGTGTCATAAAGTCTGACTGAGTTTATCCATCTCCATGTGACTTTTGTTATTACTACACAGCACAAAAGGGGATTGTGATCAAAGACAGAGCTGGGAGCCTTACTGAGAAGGACGCTATTGGAGGAGGCAGTTCTCAGAAAACAAAAGAAAAGCCACTTTCCACTAGATTACTAATATTCATCTCAACAAACAGGTACCATTTCAGAAGAACAGTTACAATTATAATTCCTTGCTCACTGACGATTTATCTACAAAATCTCTGCAAATTTTTCTTCTATATTACAATTTCTGTTACTCAAGTGTTTGGTTGTTGCCACCAGAGTTTTTGGATCATTTTCTAGAGGATCATTTGTTTTTTTGTGACTCAGTTTCCCTCTCAAATGAGAATGTTTCCAGATTCTACACCTGTTTTAGTATTTACCATTCTTCTGAAGTCCTCAGAAGCTAAAGATCTTACATAAAATTAAAGAGTATCAATTTTCTACAGTTTAAAAAAAAAAAAGAGATCAAATACCAACTGCTAGTTTACCTTCCGCTTAGTATTTCTTTCCTACAAATAGAAAAAAGGTATGAAAGAACGCATTGTGTCTCAAGCTTCAGGTCATATTCTTGCTTCCTAGCCACTTGGCTACAACCACAGTGACACAAACTACATATTTAAGCCTGGTATTTTTCTTCTGGGTAAAGACTTGGCTGAATTTCCCAAAGCTTTCACAGACTTCTACAACATCTGAGTTCCTACTTTAAGCACACCAGTTTAAGAAGCAATTACTAAAAAGCTCATTCCTTACTCAGGTTTTATCTGAGAATGGCCATTTGTCTCCAAAAGCACTTGAAAGACCATTGGTAAGAAATTAATAATCTTTTTCACAATCCCTCTGTCGCCTTTGTTCTGTGACCGCAGAATCAAGACAGGTATCAAGTGTGAGTACGCTCTGCGTGTATGGGAACTGTTGAGCCACAGCCTGAACCACTGACTGATCACCTGAGGCAAGGACTAGGTCAGCCCTGGGAGCACAGGAGAAGGCAATTCACCTGTGTGACCAGAAGACTCCACCTCTCCTAGACCCTATTTAAGGGCTGATTAGCACTGGGGAAGGATCTCTTTCTAGAGATCCCTCCTTTTTGGAGGTATTATAAATACAGGTATTTCTTCCTTGATTGTTTCTTTTTCACTGCAATAAGCTTTCCAACTGTAACACCTGTAAAGTACCATCCTAACCATGCTACTATTCCAACTGTACACCATGCATATGTTAAGCAGTACTTGTTTTGAAGAATATCTTTAAAACAATCTACATCACAATCTAGATAACCCTGGTTATCTACTTGCCTCAGGCAACCTGGAATTGCTTCTGTTTGAGCTGAAGTCCACCATGAATCTGGGGATATTGATGCTCATATACAGGTTGTGCTGCATGGTAGCACATACAGTGGTTAAAGATAAGTACTGTAGTTATCTTTGCTTTGTTCACAGGCAACCTAATAAAATAAGCTTATCTTAATGAACGGAATACCTGGGAGCAGTCTGACAGAATTTGTTTCAATATTACAAGGCATTACAAAGGTAACAGTCACATTAAGAAAAAGAAAAAAAAACAAATTTAATTCCCCAGAAAGTAGTTTCTAGCAGGCATTAGTTACATATCTTATTTTAGTACACAGCAATGCATCCTACAAATAGCAGAAAATGCCTTATATTAAAAATAGGCTAGTCTGTTTGCACACTGACACTAGGACACAAACAATACCTCCTTTACCCTGAAATCCCAATGAAGAAACTAGGTAGAGTGCAATGGGAAAACACTGTTTCCTGTTAAAGCCTCAGTAGCACAGATACATAGGAAACAGCTAAAATAAGCACAATTACCCAACTGCCACAGAGAGAGTTGGACCACCATGCATCCCCCGCACTTGGGCACGTGGACAAGACAGACTGACTCTGCTGAAGCAAGCAGCACACCACTCCAACATCTGCAACCAATGTTTATTGTGCAAGCATGCAAAAGGCGACAGGTAACTAATTCCTGAGTGAGAGGGAGATTGAAAATGCAACCAAACTCTGCATCCATCCACAAAGTATTTGCTACAAAAGATCACACCTCTTCAATAGTTCCATTAGCTACACCTTCAGCCAAGGCAGAATGATCCATCATGATGCAATTCAGCTGCGAAGCCATTCGCTTAACAGATCTTCAACTTTCTTCAAAACACAGGTATGTATTGAGGCTAATAAAGGTAAAGCACCTACAAGTTGCAGCAGTCTGTGTTTTGCATACCTCAAATAAGTGCACGTTCCATTAATATGCAACCCTATTGACAGGCAGTCTCTTCAGTGTGAAGTATAAATAAGTATGTTCAAACACCAAAGAAGTCAACATTCAGGCACCTGTTTTCCTGCAAAATATTCTGTATATGCATTTCTCTAGCCTGATCTTACTGAGGCTTACACATGGCTATTCTCTTCAGCATTAGCTCAAAAACAGCTCTCTGTTCTGGGCAGCAGTGAAGTAGAAGAATGCAATAGGGAGCATGTTGGGGAGGCAGAGCACTACACAAAGATTTAGGCTGCCTGAAGTACTGAATTCTGCAGAAAGCCATCCAAACCACACTGCAAAATTGTATGTAGAGTACAAACAATCACACAAAAATAATTCAGAGCACATACAGAGCAAAAATGAGATTCAGCATGCATTTGTAAATACAGATGAGTAATAATTTCTAAATAAACAGTTACAGGTAAATACAATTTTTCTTCATTTGTGTGCATGTGAAATGCAGTGCTTGTGAAAGGTTCTAGGCAGTTATGACAGCCAGCATCAGAACTGTCAGTAGTAAAAAATGGATTACTGCCATACTCTTGAAGTTTGGAACATTATAAATATCATCCACTTTTTTACTGGAAAGATATTTGTAATAAATTATTTTTATAATGACACAAGAGGAAGATAACATTTTGTGTGTATATTTTTAAAAAATGCATACTTTCTAATTCTTAGGATTCTTCTGTTTTCCCTTGCTGAAAGAGACACCACCAGTAGGCTTACTGGGTTTGTATGGGCTCTAAAGGTAGACTTTCATTCAGTTTTCTCTTTTTTCTCTCTGTATGTACTTGGGAAAAAAATCAAGTAGTTGGGTTGTTATACTTGTTATACTATTTGTCCAAGTCTTTAGCAGAAAATTAGAACCACATTTGAAAATATATAGACACAGCAAAGCTAAGCACCTTTTAGACAAGAGTCACAGGTAATTGTAACATCGGGATAGCTTCCCCTTACAGAGTTCAAAAGCCTATTCGAAAAAAGATATTTGATTTAGAGTTTATTTTTTCACAAGTGTGTTGACTTTTTTTTTTTTTTTATTAGATAAGAATGTTCTTCTAAAAAGGACAGGCACTGGAATGCAATTACTGGAGACACATCCCATAGAATGGTCCTTCACCAGAGCTGCTTTCAATTCTCATTACATGAGAAGGCCTCCATTTAAATTGGCTCAGAAGATGGGAACAATTTTCTTATTGTAAGGATTTCCTTCCATTAGTTACCCAAAGCCTTCACACTTAATAGAAAGCATTCATCTTTGGAAAACATTGTGAAAAGATTCTGACTATTTCTATTTATTCTTACTTTTACAACATTGAAAGGAAATCTACGTTGACCTCTAAATTGTGAGGACAACTGCTTCTGGGTTGTGTAAGCACAAATGCAGTAACCACTGCTATACACCAACAGACGTATAATAGAGAGACAACTCACTTCAAGAACAGCAAGGTCATCAAGTTCTGCCATTTTTTATTAATACAGAGACCACTTGTATAGAATACATGATCTCATATAAAATTAAGCAGCTGTCTGGCTACACTTAAGCCAATGGTATTTTAAAACTGTGAAAGGAGAATGCCACCTCCCTGAATACTTTTAAAAGAACAAACAAAGCTCTGCTGCATGATGTGAAGACTCAAATGTCTATTTAATTATTAACGCTTTAAAAATGACAGATAAAAAATAGAATTTAAGAAATATCGTGGACTTCGCAGCATCGGGATTTCAGCTCACAGGAAATTCTGATGAAACAAAAAGGATACCTTTGAAATAGGCTGGATGAAAAGAAACTTTACTCTGTGCACCTGGGAAGACTCTCTCCAAGAAAATAAAGGCAGTTAGGAATGAGATGCATACATCAAACAGGTTATGTACAAGAAATTACCTTGTGGATGGTAAGCTGGTAAAAGGCAATAGCGAACACAGACAATTCTAAACAAATCTGTATTTTCACCTACTTGTGAGCAGCCATAAAGTTGCTGAGAGAAGCCCTGAGAGCTATCAAAAGGGATTTCAGATCACTGGGATGGTTAGTTGATTGTTAGCTGGAGTACAGATGGAGTTTTCTTCTCTCCCCTCATTGGTAGCGAGGAATACTGAGAGAAGCAGGAAAGCCCATCTGATAAATCCGTGGCTGAGAGGCTGGTGCCCTTTCAGGAATTTTGGCTTTATCAACCATGGGGCAGATTACTCAGTGCCTGGTCTGGTGGCTGCTGACTGCATTCACCTAGATCATATGGGCAAAAGAATTCTGGCCCAGAGTTGCCCTCTACATTAAGAAGTGGATAGAGTGCAGAGAGCTGCCTCTGAGAAACATTCATGAATTTCTAGGTTAAAATCAGGGACTGGGCCCATAGAGGACATCTGGTGGTTGGAATCTACTGCAGGCCACCTGATCCAGGTGAGCCTGTAGTTGAGACATTCTTGCTCCAGCTTCAAGAGGCATAACACCATCAGGCTCTCATCCTGGTTAAGGATTTCAACCACCAGATATCTGCTGGAAAAACAGTACTGAGAGCTGCAAGCAGTCCAGGAGACCCCTGGAGTCCATTCAGAAAACCACTTTCTGATTCAGGTACTGGACAGACCCACCAAAAGTGAAGTGTTGCTGGACCTGGTGCTCACTAATGTGAAAGAGATTGTAAAAGTGGTTAAGATTGATTGAATGCAGCCTGGGCTGCAGCAACCATGCCCTGGTTGAATTGACAGTCTCAAGGAACATGGGCCTGGCAAGGAACAAGGCCTTGACCTTCAGGAGAGCGAGCTTCAGGCTGTTTAGGGAACTGTCGGATGCGATCCCTGGGAAACTATCTTTAGGAACAAGGGAAAAGAACAGAGCTGGCAGTACTCGAAATATACCTTTTTGAGACTGCTAGAGCTCTCCATTTTCCAGAGTAAGAAATCAGGCAGATGAAGCAACAAACCATCATGGCTGAGCAAAGATCTGCTGGTCAAACCGAGGGGAAAAAGGAAAAGGAAGCAGGGATGGGTGGCCTGGGAAAAATATAGAGGCATGCTGTTCCAAATGTGCAGGGATGGACTCAGGAAAGTCAAGGTGCAGATGGAATTGAACTTGGAGAGGGATGTGAAGAACAAAGGGTTTCTTCATATCCCTGATCTTCTAAGTGAGATTTGAAGTAGCAAAATCCTTCCCAGTGTAAGAGGAGAGCGACTCCAAGACCACCTCATAACTGAATGTGTACAAGTCTATACACAAGGAAGGATGTGAAGCTGTTGGAAAGCATCCAGAGTAAGACTGCAAAGATGATCAGAGGGCTGGAGCACCTCTCCTGTGAAGAAAGGTTGAGGGAGTTGGGCTTGTTTAGTTTGACTGTGGGGAGATCTCATTACAGCTCTCCAGTACTTGAAAGGCGCTTACAAGCAGGAGAGGGACTGACTTTCTGCACAGTATGATAGTGATAGGACAAGAGGTGGATGGCTTTATAATTAAAAAAAGATTTTAGGTTAGACCTTAGAGAGAAATTGTTTGCTCAAGACAGTGGGGAGACGCTGCAATAGGCTGCCCAGAGAGGCTATGGGTGCCCCATCCCTGAAGGCATTCAAGACTAGGTTGGACGGGATCCCAGTCAGCCTCATCTAATGGCTGGCCACCCTGACATGGCAGAACGGTTCGAACGAGGTGATCTTCAAAGTCCCACCCAAACTAAGCCATTCTATGAACAGAGAAGTCCCATTTCCTTAACATAAGGATACACTGCAATTTAATCCTTATGAGCAGTTAAATATACAAAGTACTGCCAGAAATATCTGCTTTGCAGTTCTTTCAATAGGAAACTAAAACGCTATTGTGATTTAAGACACAATGAACAGCTTCTGGTGTTTAATGCCAAATTATTTAGACTGCATTCTAAAAGAGTAGACATATGCTACTCCTGGGTAATTAGGAAGAAATAGTGAGATTTAATTTGAATATAAAATTTTGAACGTTCGCATATTTGCTGTCTGAATAACACCTCTTGAATGTTTACGTTAAAGTAATAAATTAAAATTCTTCCCTTTTTTTCCCTGGCACAGAATTAGATTTTGGTCACATTTTGCTATCCAAAAATCAAGCTTACTAAATACAATACTAATCAAATCTATGCTTATGCACTGTTTGTCTTCTTATTTTTAACACTGTTACTGTTTTATGTTGATTTAGTATGTTAAGCCAGCCTGCCTAGAACCATCTAGAAACTGGTGTAACAATATAATGAGATTTGCATTCCCAAACTGGTATTCAGAGAGAATCAATGAGATTTGTCTGACAGTTTCCTGTTCCTCAGCAACTTTGGTTATTATTTGGTATAGTTAACATACTTACTCCACAATGAAGTCTTGTAGTCACATATTCAAAGATCATAAAGAAAACTACTGTAATCTTATTCATGCACGTAACGTGATAGGAGTAGTTGTAGGGGAAAACAGACTAACACTACCATATTCTAAAGAGACCAGTGTGCAAACATGAGAATTAATGACACTTGTAACATCCGTTTGAATGATTCCAGCATTCGGCAGGTGAAGTATTCAAACCTATCATTTCTGCAGCGAAACACTGAGCCTTCCTTGTTTCCCCTCAGCAAGAAGCTGAAAGCAGAGGTAAATACGAAGGTTTATATTCTATTCCAGTATATAGAAACTTCACTATTCATTGCTAAGACATTCACCTTACTGATGAGCCCTATTCCCATGAAACCCACCAGGTCCACTGTTGGCTTATATATATGGACAGAAATAAGAAGAGCCCTCTAAGTGCACTCAGGACTCAAGACGTCAAAACATCCTGGATCTGTACAACTGGATTCTCCTATTTTTCAGTTGGTATTCAAGACATTATTTCTCAAATGTTCACATGATTCTGCTCGACTACAGCTGAGCTATAATTTGACAGTTTCAGTGAACTACCTGGAGTAATTCTGATATCTTTTCTATGAATGTCAATAGCTAATTTAGAGCATTTTTATATATACCCTCCCCTTTTTTTTCCCCCCCTAAGGGAAGCATTCTTTATACTGTGATCCTCTGTTCTGCTTTACTACTTTATAACAACAACTACGAATAGAGCCTATTTGAGTTTCACAAGAGAAGTTCACTATGTAGTTCTAGGAATTGCTACAATGGAAGCATTTTTGGCCAAATCAAGACAAACAATAGCTACTTTTCTTGAACAGTAACTTCTCTGTAATGGAACTGTAACTTTTTCAAGAAGTGTAGAATGCAGAGCAGGAAAAATAAAAAAAGAGAAAGATGACTTGCTAGAACAACATATATTTGCACATATATAATAAATGGCTATATAACATCTCTTAGGAAGAGAGATTTGTTTTCACTATTTCTGAACACAGTATTAACAAAGGAAATAAAGGAAAAAGGAAAATACAAAAAACAACTTTGGAATAAAAAATGGTCTTAAGTCTAGACTCTGATAAGAAGCTGCCCAAGGTTAAAGAAAAACAGCATTGGGTGATAAAACAGGAAACTAGATCAAATGTTGAAAAATTCAAGAATCATCGGAAGCACACACCATTGGTCCTTCTGCGTTTAAATTTTATTTCCTACCCTCTGATAGCACATTTGAGTAGATGTGCCAAATTAGTAAAGAACATGAAAATAATAATATAAAAGATGTAGCTTTTTTTGTGTGAAGAGTCAGTATCAAGTGTTTTCTGACATTGAATTCCCATGTCATCCATATCAATATTGGAAATATTGTTTTGACAGGTACAGAAGTTCCAGAATGCATCCTTAAACTTGCACGTTGATTAGAAAACACCAAGCCCAACTGTCACATATCCTATTTAAATGGGACACTTTGCTGCAGTTTTATGGAGTTCTTACTGAAATCAGATTAGACCTCTTTGCATGCAGCGTTGTTTTTTAATGCTGAAAAGGAATCTTAAAAAAAATCCGTCTGTAAATATTTCACACTAGGCAGCTTGTATGACCGCGCAAGATTAGTCCCTTTCAAATCTTTAGTCTCAAAATATTTTTCACATAATAAATCTATCAAGCATCTGCTTCATTAGAGAAGGAGGCAGGGTTGCCAGCCTTCAGACCTGGTGCTAGATCAGATTGCTCAGGGCCCCATCCAACATGCCCCTCCAGTGACAGAGCATCCGCAGCCTCTCTGGGCAGCCTGTTCCAGCACCTCACCACTCTCTCAGTAGAAAAACTTTCCCTAATATCTAGTCTACATCTCCCTTCCTTTAGTTTAAATCATTCCTTCTTGACCTATCACTATCAGACTGTGTAAAAAGTTTATTTCCCTCCTGTTTATAAATTCCTTTTAAATGCTTGGAAGCTCACAAAGAGGACTATTCAGAGCCTTCTCTTTTCCAGGCTCAACCAGCTCTGTCCCTTAAGCCTGCCTTCATACAAGAGGAGATTCAGCCCTTCCATCATCTTCATGGTCCTTCTCTGCATCCTCTCCAAAAATGCAATTCAGATTGGATTTAGAGACAAAATTAATTAAAATACTTTGGGGAAGAGTGCATACTGCAAATTAAGAGATGCAAATATTAAAAAAATAAATCCATTATGGAAAAAACTCCACTTTACTGCCAGGGAAAAAAAAAAAAAAAAAACATATTTAGGAACATTTTAAATATTGCTAATGAAATACAGCACAATATATTTTTTTTTTAAATACTAATATCAGTGGTGCAACTGAAGCTGATGTGGCAATAGAAATGGTTCACAAAATTACCAAAAATGTAATACTGCACACGTGGGAAACAGAACTATGCCCTCATCTGCGAGATCCCAAGCATCTTAAAGGTCTTTTTCGTTATTGCATTTATGATCCATTTATGTTCTGTATGTCTAGAGGTAGGCAGTAACCTGGTCTGCATGGCAGCCTCTCTCCACATGACACCTGTAATCTCCAGCCTGATCCCAAATGCAAATGCGATTTATATTTGACTGCAGAGGAAGTGGGCTCTATACCCACAAAGACAAACCCCAGGTCCAGTTCCACAATTTATGTATGTCGCTTTGTATATCTGTAAACCATTAACTCTTCCAAATTCCTTTGAGTAGTTCTCACTTTACTTTCCCTGCTATAAAGCAGGGAAATTCATACAGAGAACAAATTAGCTCTCATATAGAGAGTAAATAAAGCTTTGGAATTCACCCTGATGTACTGTGCAGAAAGAAAGAAACTATACAGTTCCAGCAAGGCTGGAGCAGTGAGTAATGAATATTGACAGATGAAAAGTAAGAACAATTCTGTGAAGTTCTCAGCTTCTCTAAATCATAGGACATTCACTTAGGAAAGTAAAGAAATCACAAATAATGACAGAATCTGAGACAGCATAGCAGTTGCCACTGCCTAAATTACAGTTTGCAGGAGAGATGTCTGTTACCATTACATCTTAAGAAACAATTTTATTTTGCCTGTTTTGCTTAGAGCTGAATAGAGTCCAAACACCTGCATTGTGTCAAAAAAAAAAAAAAAGCACCCTAAAGCAATATGGTACTGATTTATTTATAATTGCAATATGACTCAATCTAAAAGGACGGGCTGCTTTTTATCCAGAAAATTGTGGAAGCTGCATATTTTATGAAGTTGATATCGGAATCTCATCTTCCTGGTATTTTCAGTTCAACAATAGCTGGGAGCTTCACTTTGCAGAACTCTCAAAATCAGTAATAACTAAACTTATGAAATTTACCTTTCAATGCAGCTTTCCAACACGGCTTGATGAACTTTGTATTAGTGACATAAGTTCAAAAGACTTTTTTATGCCAGCACTCCATGACAATTTAACTTCCACACATGAAAAAAAAACATCACAAAAGCCATGCAAAGCCTAGTTCAAGCTTACACTAAAACTTATTGGAGCTATTGAAGTGTACTGAGTTGGAATTGTTTCTTAATGCATGTGTGTGACAGAAGCACCCATCTGCTCGCACAAGAGCACAAAATCACACTTAAGGACATATTATTTCTTTGCACCTGTTGGAGATGCAAGGAAAGGCCTGCAGAGCATTGGCATGCACTTCGCCAGTGATACCGAAGTCACAAAGACTTTGACTTAAACAACAAACTGAGAAAAATGGTGTAAGTCAAGCCGCTAGGTTTCCCCCACAGACTCACCACCTTTCTGTTTTATGTATGAGTTTCTAATTATACAAGTGCTGCAACAAATGATGGAGTCCATTATATTTTGCTCTTGTGATGAAGTACTTACTGCAAGTAAACAGAATGTTTACCCAGCTGCAACTCCCCTAAGTAAGTCGGTGAGTGCAGAGATTATTAAAAATACATTTTTTAAAACTGGCTTCTAGCAGAGTATTTAAGCACCTTAACTATCAAATGGTTTTCTCTGAACCCAACTTCCCCCAGTGAGTTTAACTAGGACAAACGGGCTTTAAGCTCTTCAAAAAGAAAAAGAAGTCTCTTTATGCCACTTTTGGGTACCGGTCTTCAGTATTCTCCTATGGCATCCCAAAGATAGCACAGAATTTGTAAATGGAAGGAAGAGATCAAATCATTTTACCCCTTGAAGCGTGCGACTCCGGCATTATGTTTACTCTCAACACACCGAATCGATTTTGATTTGTAGACAGGAATGGCAACTAGTGAATCACCATTTCCTGAGGCACCCATGTTCCTCCCTGGAGATATTCTACTGTAATAGCAATCACTCTAGACCAACCCCGTCCTATGAGACCTGACAATATCCCAACCTGAGTTTCTTTGGCTGCAGCTGTTTTTTTTCTTACAGCAGCAAAATATGACAGTGTGAAGATACCTCCGCTGAGACCAAAGACAGATCAAGCAGAATTCCTGTGCTGTGCACTGCTCAGCCTCTTGTAACTAACAGCAGGATAATGATGATGCCACTTTATTTTGCACTTTGTTCACTTAAGTAAAAAATAATAAAAATTACTTAGCTATGCAAACATAGCACTGAACACTGAAAAAATGCACGGCTGATGAAGGTTTATTCAAAAAAAGAATACTCTTCTCTAGAAGACCTCTAATACCAATGCTTGAAAAGTCACTGGCAGGCAAAGGAAACTGACTACAAACAATATCTACTGCGATCCAAGACAAACAGGAATCCAAGCAGAGGATTATGCAAAAGAGTGCAAGATGTAAGAAAGGTATCTCTTCTCCAAGAAAACTTCACATTTCAGGGAGAATAGAGACAGTAAGCTCAGCTACCCAAAAATCATTGAACAAGCACTGCAGAAATATATTGGAGATACCAAATGAGGGCCTCTAGGGGATGAAGTGGCATACCTCTGGCTCCCTTTCCAATGTTAACCAGGCTGGCTCACAAAGTGCTATCTAAAGCCTCCTTGCTGCAGGTTGCTGCACTCAGCCTTTGGCAAAACAAGAAATAATTAAGAAAAACAAAGCACCAGGTGTTGGGAACATCTTCATTTAAAAAGATATTCCATTAAAAATCAATTTATGGAAGGTAAAATGAAATTCCATGCTTAGATTGGGTACCTAATATTGACAGAACAAGTCCATTCATGTATGCATCAATGAAACAGAGAAAGTAGTGACCGCAAACCATGAAAGAAACATGAAAAACGCAGAAGGGTTAGAATGTTTCACTAGAAAAAGCAAGACAGATGTCAAACAAAAGAAATAAAATGAGAAATGAGAATCAAGCAACAGTGAACTCAGGAAGAACTGCCTTCTCTTTCCAACAAAAAGCAACATCAACATCAGCACAGCCAGAGACCCTAAATGAGCATCCAGAAGCCCCTGGTAAAATTAAAAAAATAATAATAAAGAAATACTTTGGCTTTTTTGCTTTTGTTTTAGCAGCATCTGTATTTTCCATGTTTTTATACTGCATGCCATAGAATAATACCATGAGTAAAGTCAGTGGAAAACAAGGTATTTTGTTTTACAGTCAGCTGTCTTACAGGATGTTTTCACATCTGCAGAGCACACTGTCTGAAAAAGCATGCATTTTCTGACACGCCTGTAATTTCTGTTCACGGCTTTATACAAAAGACTATTTTAATCTGAGTCAAAAGCTATGACAGAAGGAAGCATCCCCTCTAATATCAAGATGAAATAGCATTTTCAGTGCGAGCTATGAAAATTTTTGAAGATCAACACTTATCAAAGGCCTAAATTGTATTTATCTTAATTTTTTTTTTCTTTCTGAATGATGCCACACTTAACTTTTGGCACTGCACAAAAGCACGTGCACAAGTATTTCTAACTCTTCCCATCTTATAGCACAGAGTATTTCCCCAGCACTCTATCATTTAATCCTCTGAGCCATCAATGCTCCACATTCTCTTTAAGGAAAGGTTCCTGCCAGGCAGGCTCTTCACTTCCTGAGCTTTCTCCCACCACCAACTCGACCCCTTGCTACATTTCCACCTGCAGAACAGTGCAGGCAATCCTCCACAAAGGCTTGTTACTTCCAGTCCCCCCAAATGGAAAGTGAACAACTGTAAAGAAGTCTTTGCATTAAAATTGGAGATGAATATTTATAGGAATAAAAAAGCTTAGAACTACAGTTTGCTAACCTCTTCACCCCAAACAGTATCCACATTCTAATGGTATCAGTGAAAAAGTACTCCTATTAAGAGGATCATACTTCACAAAGGAGAAGTTGTGAGAAAATGGCTGCAAGTCACCCAGAATAAAGTTAAATTTAAATCTGCAATATAATTATCCTAAAATGGATTTAAAAAAAAAAAAAAAAAAAAAAAGGAAAATAACCTCCACAAAATACATGCATCTATTCATATAACTTGCTGTAGCGTTGCTTTGAATCTAATTACAAGATATATTCCGTGGAAGAAAAGCAGGATTATAGAGAGCACTTCAGTGCAGCAAGAGGAGCAATGATGCTGTGAGACAAACCGAGCACAGGCCTTCCTGCAGTGCATGCCTAGAGCTGTAGAATTCACAATCCAGTGCCAAGCACACCTGGCACAGCCTGAATTTCACTCCTCGCTCATTAAATGACTGCATGACTTAGTGACTAAGACTCGCTAGCCATCTCTTCTGCATAGCAGTGTTTAGAAAGGTGCTATGTCAGTGTGAAACTCATCTAATGTACTGAAACCTTTTACCAATGGACAAGAATGGGAAAGATATATATATAGCTTTTCACATACTAGCTTCCACATATTTAAACCAATGAAACAAAAAGGTAAGAAAAGTAGAAGAAACCTGATACATGTCCATATTAGTTGGGATTAGTGCTAGCCAGACAATGGCAGGGAAATTATTGGAAGCAAGGCACCAAATACCAACACTAGCTTCCTAGACTTTCTGTATCAAAAGGAAGACAATGATCAAATGCTTTTCTTATTCAAATGAAGACACACTTTGCATAACAAATAATAGCCCTGCTTTACACACCATCCATCTCTAACCCTTGCAAAAACACGTTGTGTCTTTGCTGTCTAGTTCTCAGATGAATTTTTCCCCATAAAGAGGACGAAGATACCCCAGTTCCTCCACTTCCTGCTCCCACTCGTGTCTTGTGGGGCAAGCGTGAGAAAAGGCAGCGATGCAATTACAGCTGGAAAGTAATTTGGATAAAAGCTGTTATTTCAGTGCTTTAATACTCCCATCTAAAGGGGCTCAAACTCGATTGTTAACGATCAGTGTTCTATGTGTCACTTCTGTGACACAGCTGATAGATGCCCGTGAACAAAGAACACTGCTTCAGAGAAGAGGTGTATGTCTTTCCAAAGGATGTACAAGTGCTGCAATCAGCACTAAATTAGCATTACAGAACTTAAGCAACTCTTCCCCATAGAAGACAATGGAACTTTTCGTTTTAACCACGCCTTAGAAAACCTGAACGCACAGACAGGGCCTGCAGCATAACGGTGATAAATTCCCTGGAGGAAGCCTCCTGCCACAAGCTCCCATACATACAAATTGAATGTCAGCTAGAGCCCTCCATCTCATCTCCATTTTACAGCAGCAGAAGCAGTGTTCCTACGCATTACACTGACAGGCGCACCAGTGCTGCAGGAAAAGAGCCGTGAATTAAGACGTTAAAAATGAATAGTAATTTGAATAGATAAATATTAACAACTTAATTTAGAAGGAAGAAAAAGGATTTATTTTGATACTAATTTGGCCCCTTATGCCAGCTGATAGAACTGTGAAGATTACAGGTGAAGCAAATTAGCGTAACAAAGGAATCGACTGGAACCACAAATTGAATTGCAGTGGGATACCTCACGCCACCATAACCCAAGGAAGTCATCTTGTGGGGGCACACCTCACTGAGTTCACATGCAGTTAGCAAATTAATAGGATAAAAACGTTTCAAATATTTAACAAGAGGTAAGATAAGGTCAACCACCATAATTTTTCAGCTGAAAGTCTGTACATAAACAATTCAGATTCTTTTAATTCTCCTGTAATGAGAGGAATGCCATCTTTTTCAGTCAGAAAGATCTTTACAACTGGTACATGTTTGGCATCCTATGAAGTGTTCACACTGTCTCAATTAAGACATGTGTCACTTGCACTGTCACCAGCAATTACAGCAGCACTGGCAAAATAGCTGCACTTTCAAAGAGCTTGCAAAGGCAGGCATGCAAAATAGGAAGTTCACTGGAGTTAACCCGTAGAGAAACCTGAATGACAACACAGCCTAGTATTTGATTCCTACTATCAGCGAGAACCACGTCAAGGTGCAGAGTTTTGGAATTAGCGCAATACAGCTCAGCAGCTTTCTGCTGGAGAAGTGACAGTGAGGGAATACAAAGAGAAAATAAGTGTCAGGAGACATCTCCTTTGTTTTTCATTAAAAAATTCATTAAAAAACGTTCGATAAATAACTGTGGTACAATAAAGAAGAAGAACATTTTAAAAATGAGTTTAATGAAGAGAAACGATGGCTTCGATTGAGGCTGTGGCATCTGGCAAGGAAAAGCCATACGAGGCATTCTGTGTTTCCCTGAAACGTCACTAGCCCAAGCAGCTATAGGAAACCAGCACGTTTAGATTGGGTAAACCAACAGTTCATTCTGCAATCCAGTTTTTTTCTTTCTAGCCCATATTGCTAAAATACACTCCTACTTTCCATTCTCTTTCTGAACAATCCACAAGGAAGACTGATATTTTGTGTTTATTCCCTTTGAAATACTTGACATGATTACAGCCCAAGATTTTGTTTTGTAAGGTTTTCAAAAACCCTTTCAAAAAGGAACAGTTACTATTCTGTGCTGCTTGCTGAAGTGCCATTTATTGCTTGAAAAGGCACAATGTAAGTTGCATAACAATAATATAGCCATCAAAAGAAGACCATTAACTACAGAAGGATTACCACCTCATTTTAAGATGGGCTTTTCTCATTTTCCATCTAGGCTGAAAGGGATCACCACATCTCTGATCAAGGCTGGTTTGATAACCATCGGGCCAGGCATTGGAATATAAAAATATTTAAAGATGATAAGCAACAGTAAAGGGAAAAAAAAAAAATGAAAACAGAATCTCTCTGAACAATACGTACAATGGGAGAAGCTTTGTAACTCAAATTTCAACCAGCTGCACATAGAAAGATGAAAAAGCAAAGGAATGAGACGTTATTTCCATTTGACAATAGTAAAAGACACAGGATGGCAATGCCATGGAATCAGTAAAATAGAACACAAATAGCTTTATATTCTAAAAATGAGCTAATGAGTTACAGGTACAACTCCATACTAACAAAAAAAACCTGAGATAACACTGAGCTCCAGAAAGGAAAAACTCAAACGAAAATGAATTGAGATGAAGTACATCAGAATATTTAACAATATTTTCTGTCAAGTGAAACAAAAACACATCTGCATTGACACACAAATTTCAAGGAACTACAGGACAAAGCCTGGGCATCAGCATTACACAATGTCTGAAATTCACATTAGTAAGGCTGAACTTTCCTGCCCCAGACTGAAGTTATACGCGGGGCAAGAGTTATAATTTGAACAGTTACAGACAGAATTAAAAAAAGATCACAGAGAGAGAGATATACAGGAGCAAAAAAAAAAAAAAAAATCTCTGCAACAGGATTTAGTGTATAATCTGCACTTTATTGTAAAACTGAGACAACTAATCCACAAAAATACTAAAATGTTTTGAAGCACCTTGAAGGATTCATATGGATGTACCCTAGGACTATAATTATTACTGTTGCAGCTGTTGTGAAGTACTCTCGAGCAGTTATTTCCCTCTGACTTTTTTGCTTCTAACTGATCGGTTTAAGTCACATCAAGTTCATCTCATCTAATTATATCACATATTTCATAATAACCTGCCTGTGCTTCCAGAAACAGTTTTAATTTAATCACGTTAAGTGATCATATTGTTAATATCAGAGCTTACAATGCAAAGACATTATAGTAAGGTATTATGGCAAATCGAAATTATACCAACAAATAGCATTTGAAGAACTTAAACAGAAAGTACCAATTATCCTCCTCTTTGTGAGTTATAAAAATGATGAAAATGATTATTTTTCTGAGATCCTTACAATACCTGTGTACCTTCCTTGGAAGGTCACACTTGTTTTCTTTAAATAAATGGAAAGATTTAAAAGATTATGAGTTTTCAGTACTTGAATGAATAGCCGCTACAGTAAAGGTGTATACACTGAATAAGAGAAGGCAGAAAAAAAATATATTTTTCCCAGTGCCAAAATACTTTTACAAAGCTCTCCTGCTTAGTGAAATAAACAAAGTTAAAAAATCAGAGTGGACAGACAGAAAGTCATTTTACAGAACAAGCCTAACTGATAGAAGACCTCAGATGATACTGAGTCCAATAACACTCAGAACAGCAGCTCTTCACACTCACTAATAACAAGAGTATTTTTATCAGCTAGGATTTAATTATGAAACTATTGATTGTTATGGTTCAAGGAACAAAATGATCATTACATGGATGGAAGGATTCCTTCTGCACTTGTATGGAGGCCAAACATTTTCTCTGAGGCAACCAAGTTTGCTGTCAAAGAATTAATACTAGATGAACAGCAGTTCAAGGTGCCAGTTTCTAATAAAAAGAAAATATATTTTATATTAACAAAAAAAAATAATCATGGATATTAGACTGCTACCTGAAGAATTTGGGGGTAGGACAGAATCCAGGATTAGCTTACACATCCACTAGCTTTCCAGTCCATATGACTTAATAGATTTTCATTACTGGCTCCTTATGTTAGGCTGACAGAAGACCAAGTTTACACTTAGGTTGGCTGCTACCTTCATCTAACGTCAGCCTCACACAGCAGTACAGGACTTCAGGAGAAAAACCTCAAAGTGTATTCCACACTCTAGTTCCTAGTGGTTCTTAGATAAAACCGAAAGCGCCGTGGTGTGGTTTCCCATGAATCACCTATGAAAGTACACACATCACTGAGGACAGAAGAATAGCATGGACTTAAAGACTAGACTTGCGTGTTCTTCATCAGGAGGCATTAAAAGTAGGTTTCTGATGCCTTTGCACTAGAAAGGCTAATGTGTTCAGCTGCTCTACATAAAGATTTAACACACTCCATGAACAAAAATGATGGCCTTACATTTTAGGCAAACCAAATAAATTGGACAGAATTGATTTCGTTTCTCATAGTAGTGGAGAAGGCCTTTAGTCTCATTCTCTAGCAATGAACATCTTAAAAAGCTTACAGAAGAATTTTTAGAAGTTAGCCAGCCTGTACAGGGTGCACTCTGCTCTCTCATTTCAAACTACTCTGTGCCGTAACAAGTGAACAACCTCCAAGAGTTGACAAAGGGGCACAGTTTGGGGTTATTCTTCCTGTAGTATCATGTCTTATCCTAACAACACGTGTTTCTAAAAGTTAACATTACAATGAAATCTGTAATCAGAGAGGGAAAAATGTTCTGACTAACATTGCTTTTATGGCAAATCTCATTTATTAAAAAAAATCTAATACTAGGAGTTCATAATAATTGTGATGATGAATAAAAATACAGTAAAATATGCCACCTTTTAAAAACATATCTCGTAAGCTATGAAATGCTCAAATAAGTGACTGAAGCTATATATTCCCCAGTGAAGATTGATTTAAAGAACTTAATAAATAAAAGATTCAGAGATGATCTGAGAAGTCAGAAGACCTTTTCTGCACAGAATTATGGAGCCTACAGAGCTATCAGATGAGAAACACAAGCACTAGTCACTCAAAAAATTATTAGTAAAATTCCCTGTGCCAGCGCTTGCTTTATTTGAGCATTCCAAAAAAAGATGCCTTTGATTTGTCAGAATACCCCAAACTTTTCCTCATGCAATTTCTTACAGCAGAAACCTATTACAAGGTTTTTTGCTTGATTAAACAGTCACATGTGTTTTTTTTATTTTTTTTTATTTTTCTTTGTTGTGGATTGGTTTGGTTTTTTTTTGGCTTTTTGATAATCTGAGATATGAACAGACTAAAATATTAAGTTTTAGTTCTAGATGTGTGCAGAGTTAATGCCCTTAATTACTACTTAAAACTTGCTTTCTGTTCCCATACAATACATAGAAAGGAGAGATGGAAGAGTTCAAAGCAAGGCAAAGTCTACATACAGTCTGAGATTTGCTGACAATTCACTACCCAGACTAATGTTCAAAAAGGGAAGGAATTAAATTTGCAGCAGATGCTTAGCACTGCAAGCTCCCATTCAGCCTAAAAAGTATTGTTTTTCACTGGAGAGCAAATACAGGGCTACAGGAGCACCCAGTAGCAACCAGCAAAATCTTACCTTACCAACTTCACAAAACCTTACCTAAAAATTAATTAGTTCTTAAGTCTAATTAACCTTAAGTTGCTATGAGGCACTACTACGTATTGCCTTGATTTACTCAGTACATAAGTCTTAACAGTTCATGAGTTGAACCACACTAGTAAAACAAGAATAACAGCTTTTCATTTTGGTAATGATTTATTCTTATACCATCTGTTGCTCAAAAACTTTTCTAATTAGGATCATCTGCAGAACAGGATTCAACGTTGATCTGTTAACGTTCTTCAAGAGCTGTCTGAACTCACCAAGCACGGTAAGCACTTAACCTTCACATAACATTAGTTTCTCAAGTTCACTGTACTTTGCTAATCTGTTTTAACCTCAGCATCTCAAATTAACCATGTTAAGCACACTACACTTTTCATTAGAACAGACGTTTGGGCCATAAAGGCAATTAACCCACTGAAATAATGTGAGAAAAACAAATATCTCTAAGGGCTTCTGAAAAAAAAAAAAAAAACAAAAAACAAAAAACCAACAGGTGAGAGCTTCGTATTTCAAAAGTAGTAAGAACTCATTTTTTCAGGGAATTAATTGGCCTCTTTTCTCCAGCACAAAAATAAAATCCGCACAGAGTAATAACTGCCCTTGGTTCCCAATCCAATTTATGGATCCTGTCAGGCAGTCTAATGGCACAGATGATTTTTAATAAATCAACAATCTCAAAGCCACAAATCAAAAGCAGCTGCAATTTTAAGTGAGACTTTTTCCTCAGATTCCAGTTTGACAGTAGCATACATTGACATAAGCGCATATAGTGCGATTTCTACCATCTCTAAACCCAGCCTCTGGACTTTGCAGGTTTATAGGTAACTTTCAGCAGCCTCAGTGCTGATTGCTACCTGACTATTTAGCCATACAGCTTCTCCATCTGAAACCACGTATAAGGAAAACCAAAGCAAATCCCTGCTGATTTTTACAGTGATTTTTTTGCTAGTCGAAAATGCTTATCTGACTATTTATTGATAAAACATGCAGAAAAGCTGGCTCCCTGGAAAAGGGCCTACAAGTTTTAATATCAGAATATTAAAGGACTGTTAAATTCTCCAAACTCACTACTGCTCATTTCCAAAGTTTCTTTGAAAAAAAAGTTACGTTTCAAATTCTATTGCCCTGAATTAAATCTTTCCAGATGACTTCTTATACCATTTCTTCAGTATCTGTGTAATAAGGAAACCTCTTTTTGTCTTTACAGTTGCCAGTAACAATCCGCTTTGCATACTCCCGTCACCCAAAATTGGTGACAGGTTTTAGCAATGCCAGATGGGACAGGGCTGTTCAGGGCCCTTCAAAAATGTTCCTTTCAGTTTCTTCTGAAAGCATCAACCTTGAAAAACAGCATGTATACTTAGACATCTCACACTGCCTGGTGCCCTAAGCAATGACTCTCTAAGATGTGCAATTTCTGGTACTGTCACACATCAATCAGCCAGGAATTTTACTTTTTTTTTTTTTTTAATTTTCATTTGTTACTTTTCGTTTTAATAATCTCAGTCAGTGGTTCAATTCTAACAGCAGCAGAACAACAACAAAAAAAAAAACAAACACAGGAGCCCACATCATCCACACAGATTTTAACAGTCTAGGGAAGGTGGAGAAGTGTCGCTTAGAGTGGGGATTCTGCATCTTCACTGATGAGTAAAATAAGCCTCATTTCCTAAGTGTCAAGTGAGCAAAAGATAATTATAACTGCCTTTAGCTTGCCAGACAGAGAACAGCTACCCTTGTTCCTAAACAGGAAGAATTAACTCCTGTGCCTAGAACCAAAGCTGAAGTTGGTTGGGCCATGCCACTAAAGAAAGGCCTTTGGCCCATTGACTCCAGGCTGCACTGCCATTTTCCCCAAGAGTTGAACTCTGATCCACACTCAGATCATAAATACAGTTTTCTCTGAGATTTTGCCACGGTCCCAAAACCTCCACGTTCCCTGCTCTGTTGATGAAGATTGGATGTGCTGCAGCCATGCTCAGAGCAGGGCTCACACAGGAGTGCCAGCCAGCACCTCCCTGCTTAGATCACAGAACAGCTGCAAGATATTTCCTTTGCAGATCTCTGTATCTGCAATCTCACTGCCACCCTGAAAAGAGTCTTGAAGATGCAGTGAGGGCAATTAGTAAAAAGATAGACACAGAAAAGGGCATACTGCAAGAATGGATGGAATCTACCTTTTTGCTTTTCTCTGTTGGAAAATGCATCTGGACACTGCAAAGCCATGCAAGAGAACCATTTGCTTTTTCTATTCAATCACTTAAAACTGATGATTTTGCATAATGCAGTATAGGATTTGTGTAATTCTTTAAAACATGTAAGAAATGAACACGAAGAGAGCATTTATTTATCTCTCAATGGAGCAGACACTCCTAGCACATGCAATAAAGACAATGACATTTTACACTGTGCTGCAATGTGATTACATTTGGAATGTCTCTGCTTTATTGCAAAGAGACATTTATGGCCCAAGTAAAATATGGGATGCAGTTCAGGACTGGATAGATAGCAAGTAACCTACCCGAAAGGAAGGTTCTGAAAATCAGAGGATTCCTCTGCTCCGAAGCCAAAAACCAGCAAAAAGGACAAATGTTCATTGGTAGTTAGCATTACAAAAGTTTATTTACATTACACTTTGTGAAAGAGGACCTTCCATTATGAGAATCACAAAGCAGATTAAACCAAATCTCTATGATCCTGGAAACATTTTGTGATTTGAAAACTTTTCAGAAATTAACAGAAAAAGTATATTTTACTCTTGCAGTTTATCAAGCTCTCTTTGTGGTCACCTTTACGTTTTGCTTGAGAACTCTGTTTTCTGGACCTTTGTTATCTTCTGCAAAAACAGCCTTCCCCAGCTATATTTTCCCAACTCCTCTAAACTGTATTTTCTAAAAATGAACCTCATTTATTAACTCTGAAAAGAAAAAAAAACTTAGCACATGAAAGTGGCAATGGATTAATCCAAAAATTAGCAAGCCTGAATCATTCATTTGTTTTTCCTCACGTCCCACTTCTGACAGTGAGACATAAAAGTTATTTCTGAGAGTCACCAGTCCCCCAGTATGAGCAATTATTACAGGCAATCATGTAACTAAATAGGAATATTTTCATGTTATGAGGCAAGAAACCTAAAGCAGAAAGTATAACAATATTAACTACAAGGTGAGGGATCAAAGCACCTCTCTTGCTCCCCCCTTCCCTGTGCTACTCCCAAAGGACCAAGAAAGTCTGCTTGCCAGTGGCAGTTCCTCTGAACCCCTTAAAATTATTTCACAAGCATTTCAGTAAGGCAACACTGACAGGTTTTTGCTTATTCAGTGATGTTTACCAACTCAGAAATTAGGCTAGTATAGCTGGGCTATCAGGCACGCTGGCATTCACCTCCAGATATTATGCATAGTACAACCTTCCTGTTGATGGACAGAACATAAAGATGCTCCAAAACTAGAACAAAACAACCCATAAGGCCTGATCACATTACACACTTCAGAGGAAAGAGATACTCTCTCTCATCATCCACACATACACACAGCCCAGCCACTTCAAACAAATACCAGATTGCCATCATTAAATCCAGATATGGAAAAAACTTTAAGACCTAAGGTAGCTCAGAAGGCAATTCTTTGATCACTTATACACACTAACTGGTATTTAAAAATCAATAGCTGTTAATAAAATATTAACTTTCTCCAATCAATATGCACACATCTATGAAATATTCAGCACAGGTACAAAAATGAGATCATAGTGAAGGAAGAAACAAATATATTATTTCCTTGAGAATAAAATACACACAGATTGAAAAGAAACACCAAGACTTGCAAAAAGCTTTTGCATATTTCTCACTGTAAGAAAAAGCATATCAGACATAAGCACCATGAACTTCATGAAAAAAATTCTTTGGAGCTTAATAAGCTTTATATAATTCCTTTGTTTCAGAGCCTTATTCTGCAAATCTTACATTCAAGCAGCAAATACGAGTTCCAACAGCGGATCAGCTGAGTGCTACACATTTCACAGCTATGCCAGCTGCTCCTTGGCAGACTGGTCTCATCTACCATGGCACAGTGCCTTTCACAAGGAAATCCTCAACTCACACATCTGTCCAATCCAAAGTAATAGACTGCAAGTCCCTGGCCTTTCCAAAGGTCTAGCAGCGGCCTCCCTGATCCTATTTGTCAGTTCTTAAATCAAAGCAGTAAGAATTTGGTATGCCTGTAAATCCACCCCTCAGGGCTCCTCTTCCCCGGTATGTAATTTCTTCGTAAGAGATGCGTATGCACATGATAAAGATACATACACATACAGATTTTGGTCACACCAGACTGTGGATGCCACACGTCACAAGATATACATAAGCATAATAGAGGAGCATTTGAGCCTTTTTTCCCTAACCATGCTGGTCATTATTGCAAGCAGACCAGTTACAGAACCTGCACATGCAGCAAAAGCAAACACTATACAGAATCTATCTGGCCGTTTGTCATCCATCTGAAATTCCTTCTTTCTCTACCTGAACAACCTGCTTAGGCAGATTGGATGTAAAAAATGTTATAGCAGGGAAAATAGGTAATTCCTACCAGGTTGTGTCAGCCACTTAATTTACTATGCTCACTGCACCCTTTACCTGGGGATTATGCTTCAGAGCTCCTTTCTCGACACATATTAACTACCTTGCAGCAGGATGTGAAAAAGCTTCCGAGATACCACAAATCTGGGAGACACAGGCCCAGATCATTGAGGGGAAAACATCAAGTTACAACAAAAAAAAAACACCTTGGGACACTTCTGGTACAGCCACTAACCTAAAAATAGACTTTAAAGGCAGGAAGAATAAAGCACATTCACGAAAAGAGATTTTAAATCTCAAACAGACCTGCAAATAGAAGGGTCAAAATGTCCCGTGTTCACTGAGAACGTGACAAAAGGTGATGGGCTTAAATTGCGGAGATTTAGGTTAGTCATTAAGCAAGCCTTCCCAATTGACTGAGTCAGGACTGAGAAAATTAAAAATAAAAATAAAAAATGGGATGATACGTGATAGCATAGCACAAATGGCTGCACCTAACAAGTCACGTAAAAATGCTAATTGTGTCTCAGCCAAGAAATATAACTATCAGCACAATTTGCAGTCAGTTGTTTAATTAATTTTACTATTAATAAAGTTACAGAAAATTGATATGTCAAAACGACCTGAAAGGATTACCAGCTGTCCTGGACAAATTAGAAACACGTCCATACCTCAAGCACAGAAAGCACAAAGATCTTTAATAAACTATTTACCAGAGAGGAATTTAAATCACTGTACGTATTACATTTCTTTTTCCACATTTTTTCCTCCAATTGAAAGCACTTAGGAGCAAGTAATACACAGTTCTCAAATACCATATCTTAAAAGAAAGAGTTTTTAAAATGTTGGAGTTAAATCCAGTAAATGCAGGTGAAGTCGGAAACAGCAGAATGTAACATGGCATTTAAAAAATAGAAGACAGAGGAATAATTCAACTCCAAAGTAACAAAAGCTGTTATAGAACTGTATGGAAAGAGGAAGGAGAAGATTTATGACATGAGGGTCATGTGGTTACTCAAGGCCTATGCTTGCTGTGCTTCAATGAATTGCTATTGTTTCCTGTGGAAATGTTAAACTTTTTTGCTGTAGTCCATGTTTTTCCTCACACAGAATATTTCAGACTCCATTTCCTTGACTCTCCAGTGCTGCCAACTGTCTCACCATGAGTTTGAGCAAGAAACTCCACTTCTCTGTACTTCAACTTCTCCTTTTTCAAAACAGCAATTAAATACTTATTAGTCTTCTAGGGATGTGCTAAAAAGCTAACTTGTTTACGTTAGTATAGCTTTTTTTGACAGTACAAAAAGATTAATCCATTTACTATTATTATAAAAAAATAATAGTATGTTATATATGTTATAACATCAGTGTTATAAATCATTATAAATGGCACTGGTGCTCTAGTTCTCTCTGTACAGAACTTCTCCAAAGACATAGTGAAAGCAATTGAAGGCTCAACTCCTTGGAGTTGATGAGTTCTGCGTCAAGTCCCATGCAGATATCAGTCATCTGACAAGGATTCACTCGCCTTTTGTTTTGCTAGATTGAGCGAGTACTCTTCTAGTTGTCTGCTGACTTGTCCTGCAGGGCAAAGAAATGTTCTCCGATGCAGACAATACTCAGTGGTGCATAGATTACCTGCTGCTGAACTCAGCCTACAGCCCTCTGAGGGATTCCAAACAAACGTTTCTCTGTTTCAAGGCACTTGAAACTATACAATGTTTTCCTTCACAGTTTGGGAACAGAGATGCTATTGACTGTAGTTGGAGTAAAAGACTACCTAACTCTAGCAGATAATTCCTGTCCGGCCTCATAGTGATCAACACATAACGACCTCAGGAAAGAAAGGACTGGAATCAGTCTCTCATGCCTGCTGAGTTAATGCAACCCAGCATCAACCATTCATACTGACTTAAGACCAATTTCCAAGTGCATTTGTAAGTGTCCAAGTTCTGCCCTGAAGATAAGCTGCAATAAGCAGAGAAGCACACAAATCAAGATCATAGAAGGATAATAGGGAATGCTTCAGAGCACTTTATATCTATGAATTAATGTCAAAATCAGGAGAGTTCAGATCTCACTGAGGTACTTATGCCCACTAATACTAACCATGCTAAACATCCGCTATCTAATCTATAAATGGTGACACATAATTATGACCTAAATTCAATTTTTCTATTTTCATGTTTCTTTAAAAATGATCTAGTGCAAGGTAGGATACTTCAGGATATCTAAAGAACGCACTTCCTTTGAACGAGTCTGAAAACTATTCCACTACAGACCTATCTTGTCTGCCTACTGACTCAGATTTCAGGTGTTCAGCTAGCAGACAAATCTGTTCTGGCCATCATGCAAACTGTGGTAACATTTTATTGACCTCTGAGAGCATGCAAGACTTTGCAGTGTGTGGAAAGTCCAAGTGCCACACATGCACACAAGAAAGTTTCTTGCTTGAATGCTAATTCAGTTCACTAAAAAGAAAGAGGTAGAAAGGAGGGTCAGTAGACTGGATTGCAGTAAGAGCACTTTCATTCAATGACTATATTATCAGCTTGCAGCCTAGCAGCTTCTATTCAGGCCTTTTTCAAACATGTGCAGCGGTTCTGGATGAGAGGCCAGCAACCTGCCCTGATTGCCACTTCACCACTCTGAAGCTCACTGCATTATTAGTATTATTATGGGGTCAAATACACCATCTTGAACCTGACAGGTACAATCCAGCAACAAAATTCTCAAAGCATCAATTTTAGTGATAGCAAACAATTTGAACCATTTTTGCCCGAACCATAATTGAGTTATCTTTCTTAGACAGAAGAGGGGAGCAGGAGAATGGGGCTGGTGCTGTTTTTTTTCTCCCTTTCGAAGGTACATTTCACAGAACTCTACATCTGCCCATTCTTTTTATCACAGTATATCTACGTACTATGGACAGCTTAGTGCTTATTAATATAACACCACATTTGCTAGATTGACTCAATGACAGTGGGGCAAAGAAACTATAGGCTGTAGTTTCAAACTACAGAAGAACAGACCTACACACACAGTTCCAAAACACAGCAGAGAATTGATCCAGCCCACCAAAAACAAGAATATCAGATTCTTAATACAGAATTTATAATACTTCAAAAAAACATTAAACAAAGCACATATTTGAAGCAAACTCCCCAACTGCTACATAAGAAGAAAGCAACCCAAAAAACTTATTTTTCAACAAGCAAGCAAGGTATAAGCCCGAGGTAGTCAATAAAATGCTTTAAATCACTAGTTTCTAGTAAATGAGAGCATCTGGAGCAACAAATCTTGCTGCCACTTTCAGAAAGACCAAGACCGTGATTTACCAGAGAACAGATAAACAACCTGTCAGTGTCACTGGGAGAGACTGAAAGAAGTTCCCTATTCAAGGGTGACTTTCTTAATAAAACTGTCTTTCACCGAACAACTTAATTAACATTCAGAGCTCAAAGCTCTAGGAACAGGAAAGCACAAAAACATTATTAATGTATCTTCCCTGGTGAATGTAGGTCAAAGCTATTGCTAGGCTGACTATCCTATCAGAAAATGCCATGGGATGAACCTCTGCTCACCAGGTCCTCTGCTTATGCGACACTAATATTAATTATTTACAAAAATATTCATTACCTCATCTTAAATCATATTTCAGATTTTGACACGATTCTGAATTCATTCTGAGTATTTTTTATTTATTTATTTATTTTAGTTACACCTTTGTCTCTGTAACAGCATTTTCTATGCACTCAGCGCAGCTTTCAACACAGCAGCTGTTTGCTGATATTAGATGGAAGTTCCTGCTCCACAGTTCTCACTATCAGGGCTAAGAAACGTTATTCAACAAACGGTTGGGGGAAAAAAACCAATAATTCATCGACGTCAAAAGTAAAAATTTGTGTGAGAAACATGAAGGTCTATGAGAAAATACACAAGAAGCTGAATGCCTAAAATTCAACAACAGACAAATTAAGCATCTCAATTCGAATTAAACATCGCTCTGTCCAAACTGACCTAGCACTTCAACAGTCCCTTGATTTCTTTTTGAAAAGATAAACCTCCCAACATCGAATTGAAATACTTCATTCAGCTCAAAATAAATGTTTTTCACGTATCGTTGCTATTCAACTTTTGACAAGCCAGCAGTCCACAGGGGCCAGCAAGCATGGGGCTGGCCACCAATACAAGCCTTTCTCAATAGCCCCTGCCTTAACAGAGGACACTGCACACGTTGATGAATTAGAGTCACCTCAATGAACTATCATCAACTATCATATCACTATACATCGTTCAATAACAAGATAATTTTTCGCTTAATTTGAATAAAGAGAAAAATAAAATAAAATGGAGTTATATTATAGCAATAATCTGTTTCGCTCGTGCCTGCTTATACACTGGTGCCAGCAAGAGGGGAATCTAGTTAAGTATTCTCCAGTTGTTTTATTTTTCTTCTATTGCGCACTTATTTTAAATAACATTTATTATTGTAACATACTATTATTTCTAGGTACAACAGGCAATGAACCAAGCTTCTCCCTAATTACGTTACATACTTGCTGTGCTTTTTATCTCTGATGTCAAAAAAGAGAAGTCACTTCAGCAAGAAAATAAAAGCTATCAGAAATATTTACCTCATTCATTCCATTATTTCTTTCTTACATCTGTTCTGGATTTTTGTTGTGTATGCACATTCATTTAATTCCTCACCAATTACTGTCAAGCAACTGGTCTTACTACTCTTCACAGGTTTGTTGTAAATCATAAGTATCCGGCTTTCTACATAATTTGCATGCTTAATGATACTGTCTTGATGGAAGGAAAGGAACATTAGGAAATCAGTAATGCATATACAGAAAGCAAGTGTCAACTATCAGAAACACCTTCCCCCCATTGTGAAAGTCACTACCTCACATGACACACACACACTAAGAGCAAAATTTAAAGTTCTGAAGCTCTCCTGGCATATAAAAGATCAAGAAAAACTCCAACAAGAAACATACAGCTATTTAGTATCAGCATTACTCAAGAGGTGAACAGGAACTTCCTGAAGTTTTTTACACTAGGTAAGCATAGCTACAAAACATGCTGTCATCACAGAAGTCTACAAGTCCTGTAACCTTCCCTAAAGAGGACTTGCAATACATATGCATTACAATGTAATTATTCCAGGCTGGAAATCATTCTCATATTGAATAGCCCTATGCCATCTTTTCACTTGAATGAATAGCTCACCCAGTGCAATTCTAAACCTGATATTGTGTCAAGTTCCCTTATTTCCATTTCAGTAAATCTGTTTGATATTTTCATTCTTTGCCAGGCAGGTGCACCACCAAAATAATCCCACAATCAGCCTTTTTTTTTGAGGATTGTGGTTGAAAGATGCTATCCAGTTAGGTACAGTCAGCCAAAGCATTTCAGTAGTTCCTCAATTTTTCTTAAAAATTGCCAGTGAAAGTTCCTGAAGACCTTGTAGCTGGAAATGAGATCCAAATAACTCCAACTCATTTTGCTAATATTAAAAAAAGGTATTATTGGATTTATCATTGTCACAGAAAGGACCACACTGCTCCATCTCTCTTCTAAAGAAGGTGCCACTGCCCTGAATGTATTATTTCTCAATATTAACCATATTCATGCCAACAATACAATATCAGCTGCGCCCTTACATACTTATTTCAACTTCAACCATAAAACTTTTCCTCCTGGATAATTTTTTGTTTCAATTCACACTGCCCAGTTCAAACTACAGCTAATGTAACATTACTTCTCACTACACACACTAATCCTTTTCATGTCCTTGCTAAAAAATTAAGCAAGTCCAATGGTTTGGACAAGTTATTCTCCCATGAAGAAACAGGAATGGAGCTATGGATTCAGGTAATGGGCACATCAATGCTGGGAACCTGACAGGATCTGATCTGCAGCTATCCACCTCAGACACAAGGGTAGGACACGAAGGGACCGCGTCCTGGATAGAAGAGCACTCAGTTGCACCTATTGCAGAGCTTCCTGAGTCACTTGCCAGTTAATCCCAAGGGGCAACACATGGAGGAAATGAACTTCGCACCACTTCTACCTTAGCTGTGAAGAGGGCCAACCAGAATACAGCTTTTGGTAAGGACCAGAGACTAAATAGAAAGTGATTACTACACACAGCATACAGAGAATAACACCACTGATACGTACGTAAGAGCTCACCTGTACACGAGAAATCATCCACTCGGACATATCCCATGACACAGTCACAACGATAGGATCCAGGCAAGTTAACACACACAGTGTTAGCATGGCAGTAATGCATCTTGGCAGCACACTCATCAATATCTGCAGTGAGAAAACAGGGAAAGCCACAGTCAAGCTCAGTTAAGTTAATAAGAGGAAATAAATTTCACTTACGACTCCAAAGGCAAACTGATTTAACTCCAGCAGTAAAGAAAAAAGCAAGTTTAGTTGAAAAATATTCCTTAAAATAAAGCTAAAATTCCTGCATCTAAGTGCTGAGTTCCTTCTACTGTTCTTCACCAAAATTTAATTACAATAATAAATATTATTATTCTAATTGGAAAAGCAACTTACTTTTTATTATTATTACTATTTACAATTTTAAAAACAAATTGATGCAAATTTAAAAGCACAACACAGAACCATAAATATGCAACATTGAAGATGTTAACTTTCTGCCTTACAGGTAAACTAAATCATTAAGGCATGGTAACTTTGTTCAACATGCTGCCAGTTTTAGTGCTGAACAGATAAAGCATGATGATGTAAGAAAACAATTTCCAACAGGGAGTTGGTCAGTGAGTACTCCAGATGTCTCTGAAACAAACTTTAGCCACAGGAATTACTAATCAGCACATTGTGCCATTTTCACTTTCCACACCAGCAGAAGATCAAGCTGGTTCCCTGTAAGCCCATTTTCAGCCTAATTTACATCATTCCAATAGAAAAGAAAAAGATTATTTGAGAGCGGTAGAAACTTTGCCTTGTATTTCTGTTTGCTTGAGCAATCCCTATTGTAAATCCAAAATTCAAAATTATTATTTTCACAACAGCGAATCAAACCTATTATTTACTAGCCTGTCTAAATACACCATAGTGATGCTGTAAAATCTTCCCCCTTCTTTTCCCACCAAACCAGATATTACACTGAAGAATTCTTTTATTTTTTCTCAGCAGGATAAATTTTCTGCTTAGTAGCACTGATTTTACTCCAAGTAATTCATGGCTTTCAAAAGATTAATTCTAGTATTACATATGTTCATGCAAAAGAAAAAGAAACAGACTTATTTTTCCCCCGTTACTTTCTCACTGTTACTGATCGCTCACACTCAAGAGTGTGACAACACTATAATAACTGACAACACAGCTCAAGAGCCTCCTTAGCTGGTGAGGTTTAGAGGAGTTCATTACCACACAGAGCTCTCCTAATACATCCCTCTGTGCAGTCATGCACAGACCAAACTACAGCCTCCCACCTTCCTCACCACAACATCCTCACGGAGACACAAGGGAAACACACGCTACTTCCACATTTAATGCTAGAAGGGGGGTAGTCATTAACTGTGCAAACATCAAGCTTGTAGTTGCAATTCAGGTATCCCATTTAACAACCCTAAGCAGTGGTAACTGCAATTGAAATGCAACCACATTTTTAGCCCCTGAAAACGAAACACGCACCAGCTCTGCTTATACTTTCTGTATCACAGACATCTATTCAGTAAGAACTGTGAGCTAAATCACCATGGTCAACAACAGCTGTCAGTTGGTAGTGATCTTTGACACTCACTTGGGCTGAAGCAGAAACGACAGACCGAAGACAAAAGTCTTCATATTCCACTGCAAACACCTTGAACTATCTTGCTCCTGCATTTCTGTTGTTCCTGCTGCAGTACTACTGGATTAAATGATTTTTAAGAAATCAGAAGCATCAACACACAAAGGATAAAAGCCAAGAAAAATGCCCCCACGTCTTGTTATCACACTGAGTGCTACAGCCACTTGGGAAACACTCAGGTGTTGATGTGTGTTCACACTGTTCTGCTTGCAGACTCTTTGTAATAGACTTTTGGAATATAGCTTTGAGTAGTTTTGTTCTTGCATATCTAATAATCTTGCTTTTATGCAAGGGAGGAGAGGAACAAAAAGATATGTGAAAAGAAAGGTATAACATCTTAACAGCAACAAATGCACTTGAAAATTAACCTGAGGTATTGCTATCAAGTTTTTTCACTGAATTCACTGGACAACAATCCTCCTCTTTCTTCCTCTGAGAGAAGTAAGAGGATTATAACTTGCAAAGGTGAAGGAAGTTGAACTTGGACTCACTGCAAGCATGACCCACATTACTGTAACACAAAGTATGAGAATTCATAGGTATTAAAAAAAATCCACAACCTATACAAAAATGTCACCGCGTGAGGATTTCTCACAAAGAGATGAGGATCTTGAATCAACAACCTGACTACAAATAAGGCAAGTGAGAACAACCTACACAGGGTTGCAGAAGTCCTTGAGTCCAGGAACAACTGGGCCTAACAAGGAAGCAGAAGCAGCAAGAGATCCTTCTCTTCAAAATTTGCTCATTTATTTAACTCTTTTCTAAATGTTTTTCAGTGCATTTTCCAAGTAGCCTTTCAGTATTTCATATTTTCTTCTTCCTTAGCAGCATTCACCTTCAGCTGATGCTTCCTTTACAAAGGGTAAAATTGAAAGAAAAAAACCTGCAGTGGTACTTTCTCATTAAAGCCTGTAGGGCAAGGCTGAAGCTGTTGCTTTGGGCCATGCTTTTACAAATTCCTGTAAAAGGTTAGGTATTCATCACAAAAAAGCTT
The DNA here is from genome assembly GCF_019238085.1 of Lagopus leucura. Taxonomy (NCBI): domain Eukaryota; kingdom Metazoa; phylum Chordata; class Aves; order Galliformes; family Phasianidae; genus Lagopus; species Lagopus leucura. The sequence goes on along the minus strand of NW_024962284.1, from coordinate 1,436,409 downwards.
TGGGTTTTTACTTAATATTGTTAGAATAAAATCCATAAAGCACACAGTGGTATATATCAGCTCGGCTGTAATAGAACACAAATTGTGATTCATGCGTATAGATCGCTTGTTGCATTTGAAATATTGGAGCTCATCTTCTAGTGGTCTTTTGAGGTGATAAAAATACATTATTAATGTTACTCTCCAGACTGGTGAAGTAGTTTGTTTTTCTTCTAAAAAGGTAAACTTACGGTCTTCAAAATGAGACTTGACATGCCATAACGATTCACATATCACCAGCTTCCATCTTCTTTGCAACAGCAAAGGCATTTATTTGGGCTTCAGTTCCTCCGTTAGAACGGCTGCGTTACAGGGTAGTAGGTTTGGTGAGTGCTATTCTGCTGACTTCAAGCTTCCTTAACAGTTACTGAAATAAGGTTCATTGCACAGAGCTCTCACTATTGCAGTACTCACCTACTCTTCAGTTAATCAGGTATCAGCATTACTCCTTACAGTTCTAAATAGTGTTCATTAACTTAAAGGGAAATATACATGTGTTACCTTCTATTATCAGTACCAATACACCCAGCAACACTGCGAGTACACCAGAACAACGCACAGGAAAAGCACCTCAAGGGACAGAGATGCTTAGCACCTGGTATGTATTTTGTTGCACCAGAGGCACTCATACCAACTGAAACAAAGCACGGTGGAAGACACGTAAGTTGTATTATGCTTTGGTATGCAATGGTACTGCCTATCCGACATATCCGAGGCAAAAAAAAATTGATGCTATAAAAGAAACAATTTCATTTCCATATGAAATCTAACTAAATTAATATAAACACTTTTGACTAATGAATTTAAAATAACTGGCTTATTAAACTGCAAATTCCAATTAAAAACATTTGGTGTGTGTCCACTCTGCACAGGAGAAAGAAAGAAAGAAACTCCGTCCTTGCTGCATCAAAAACACGTAAACGGGAAAAACGAACATTTTGGTTGTAAAGACATCCTAGTATATAACATAAAGGAGGGAAAATTACCAAACCTAACAACTGCCCAAGATTTTCTCATCTACAAACGTACTTTATAAATTGCTTAAACCCACAGGTCTACTGTCCCCCTGTCACAGGCACAGGCTGATCTAGTTAACTCCACAGAATCACAGAATGGCCAGGGTTGGAAGGGACCTCAAGGATCATGAATCTCCAAGCACCCTGCCACATGCAGGGCCACCAACCTCCACATTCAATACCAGCCCAGGTTGCCCAGGGCCCATCCAACTTGGCCTTGAACATCTCTAGGGATGGGGCATCCACAACCTCTCTGGGCAGCCTGTTCCAGCACCAACTTTGTGACACTGGAGCTTCATAGTTTCTGTAATGGAAGACGATAACACTCAAATGGAAACAAACTGGAACAGTCTTCCAGAGCACTAACAGATGATGCTTAAGTGTCAATGGTTTACGGGCTGCTTCGGCCTGGTTTGTGACTAGCAGGGCAGGGACATCCATGGACCCGTACCACTGGAAAGGGAAAAAGGGGAAAAGGGTAGAGAGATGGGCCTAAAAAACAAAACAGCTGCAGTGATCTGAGGAGAAACAAACTAATTTACTAATTAAGATACTGGAATGCAAGATAACACATTATAATGCAATATAATTAGAACTGAAGCTAATAAATCAAATAAAGTGAGAGTGTCTGAAAGCCAAAGGCCTTACTCTAATGCTGTGATGAGATGGCATCCACAACAGAGACGAGCCAGATGATCGAAAAAAGGGAAGGAAAAGTGATCTCCACGCTTTTTATCTTTTCTATCAGAATGGAAAAGTAACAGAACTGCAAACAGTCCTCTGGGAGACCTAGCTCTTCTTCTCTTCTGGGACAGGTACTTGGAACTGGAGCATTAACTCTTTAACCCCCAGTGCACTACATGATGTTATAATGTGGAATACCAATAAGGAAAAACCATAAAACCATGGCAGTAAGTATCCCAAATCAACCACTTCAGTTGCAAGCCTCTCACAGTTACCTGCTTTCTCGCTGGGGAGCCATTTTTCCCAAACTTAATTCTAATTTTTCAAGTACTTTGTAGAAAAGCATAGACAGAAAACAAAAGACAGGAAGAGACAGCTTTACAGAAAGCTCCAATCTCCACTTCATGATTTCTCACTAGAAAACATTAGTAATGATGGGAGAGCGTTGGTTAAGTTCTCCCAACCCTGTCCTTCTTCATTATTAGTTACTATTTGTTACTGTTATCCCATGATTTGAGTTGTATTAAATTCCAGTCTAAATAATCTGGATATTTTTTTTTAATGTAGAGACAACATGCGTTGTTGTTCAGATGGTACCAAATCCTAAAATAAATTCACAAGCTGATGGAGTCAAGACGAAGTTTTCAAAATAGCTGAACACAACAGCAGTGGAGCAGAAGAGAGTACTTAAAATTTCAGTTACCCTATGCTTATGCAAAAACAAACACATGCTGTTTTCACTCCACTGACTTAGCAGATCCTTGTTCATTTTATTTACTTTTTGTTCTTCAAATTCTCCCAATCCTGTCCTCTCTGTCTCTTATCTCCTTTCCGCGGCCAGACCCACTTGATTTCAGCTCTTCTTATCTTTATTTCCCCCTCCTATTCCCTCTCCTTATTTGCATACACCTAACATACACCATACCTGATTTTTACCTTGAGCACAAGGTTGGTTTCTCAAGCTGTGCAATGCAACCCTCAGCAAAAAGCTTTCAAAGAGCCATAAAGCATGAGAGAGCAGTAGTCAGCAGTTCCTGTGAGATGACAGCTCAGCTTCTCTCAGTTGGCCAAATGGGAAAAGACTAGTTCCTAGCTGCAAATGTTTAAGCTGATCTTAAAACTGTTTACAAACCTGGACTCCTTGATGGCAATTCATCTCCTGGCACAGCAGCACTACAATCACAGGCAACCCTCATCATTCCTGACTTGGAGGGACAGTGCTGCTGACCAGTCAGAGGTCAACAACCCCAGACAAAAGCAGATAAGCCAAAGGAAGAAATCCCTTTCAACAAGGCTGAGAAGCATTACCCTGACATTCTAAGTAAGCTAGCTAAAAGGCCTTCATAAATTAAGGCTGGTGTAGCATCACCTGGGAATCCATAAGCAGTATAATAACTACCAATACAACATCAGAAAGTACTATCAATTTGAGAGCTTCATTAAAATGATGCCACCTCTTCCTTCAGGCACAGTGTAAAAGTGCTTTATGCTGATATACATACAGTTTACGATCAGGACAAGAGTATCAGTATTCCATACCTGCTCTTTATCAATTTAATTGCCCCTCTAGGGATTATAACTGTATAACTATCAGGTTAAATACACAAATAAGCATTGAAATACACATGCAAATCACACTTGAACAGGGACACTTCCCAGAGCAGAGCAGCTAATGCCTGAACTGATGTAACGTTACTGAGAAGGATAAAAAGATATTCAAGTACATCCATCTCCCACCCTGCCTCTTCATTTCAGTGCTTTTAGGCTTAAATTCTTCTATCAAACACACTCTGGAATGTAACTAGTCATTCATAGGGAGCACTTCTTGTCTACCTGTATCTCAGCTACATTAGTAAATGCCTTTACCATCTTTGGTAACAATTACACCAATACACAAAACGTTACTCTCGTTGCATTGTACTACATTTTATTATTATTATTAGGCCTTAAAAACGAATTAAAAAACAGAGCTTTTCATAGACTGAACCTTCACTAAAAATGATCAACACTTTGCAGACAGGACATTTCTCCTACATTAATTTTTCCTATCAGTCCTCAAAATACCACAACCCTAAGACTGTGCTGGACTCTTTAAAGCTTGTTATCCAGACTATCTTGTGCCTAACTATCTGTCTAGTCAGAAGATTTTCCTTTTATGATTCTGCTGAATTGTACTCCTCTCTCAGCCAACCTTAAAACAGAATTCCACTGTTCCCATGTGCTTTCCACCATTATGCTGACAATTTGCAGTGCATTATTAACTGTCTGTGCAGCTGCTCAGGGAGGGTGACCTCCCAAGAGCCTTGAGAGTTCCTAGGATAAAAACTAAAGTTTCTATTAGACTGAGGTTTCAATAAAAGATCATTTAAATTAGGAAGCTGTTCTTGTTGCATTAATGTTGAAAAAAATACAAGTAATCTGTTGTTTTTAACAGAAAGAAACTGTTTCCTTAAACTCTAAATGAACAATTTCATTCATCTGATAAAGACATTAATGGAAATGTTCACTGCCTTATGTTATGTGTAAAAAAAAATCATATAGCTTTTAGGGATATATAGTTGATAACTAATTCAGAAGGCATCTCTGACAGTTGAAAATGAGTTATTTTTAACAACGTGCACCCTGAATTCACATATGATGATACAGCTTAGAGAACACAGGTTAAAAATAATCACAAAAAGCAGAATGGAAAATCTGGGGAAACAGGTTTCGGCCAACAGCAGCATCTCACTCATTTGTTCAAACGTGCGAAAGAAAATAGCAAATACAAGTCAAGATTCTTCCTGTATAACAGCAGTCACCCTGATGTTTTGAAATCCAGAGAGCTTGACCAAGGATTATAAATACTTTTCTTTTTTTTTTTTTTTTTTGCTTTCTAATTCATCCCTGAAAATATACTGATAGTTGCACTTAGACTGCAAGGCAACACAATAGACTACGTAGTGGTGTGCCTGAACAGGTCTGGAGCTCTTCCACTAACTGGAACGTAGCAGGCATGCAGCTTTTCAGTTAAGAGTTGGCAGGCCAGGAGGATTCATAACTTTTACCTAAGTTAGTGAGTGCCTTTCCAGCCACTTCCTGACCTCTTGGATTCTATCAGAGTGGATCAATGTCTTTGAGGGAAACTCTGCCTTAAGGAATTTGTGGATTCTGCAGAACGTTCATAATGTCCTCTCACTGACATTACGGCAAATGGAAAGGTTTATGATCACCCAAAGGTGTTTTAAACAAACTCAGGAACACCAGCAGATTCTTTAAGAAAAAATCCTCTATTTCAGGGAAATGACCTGGTCTCTATCAGGAGAAAAAGCAGAGAACACTTACATCTTCTCAAGAATTCTGAAGATAAAGAGTGTTAATGTCACTGCTTCTGGCTACGATGAGACAACTAAAATGGTTAATCAAATACAATTAATTAATTGCAACTCACCAGCCCCACAGGAGTAGTTTGCTCTCAGAATTCTGCAGGTACAAAGCTAAACCAGAAGCTGTCCACCCTTTGGTGGAGAGTCAGCATGGATTTTCACAGTATACAGAAAACTCTGTATTGCTCAAGCATAGGACTATGAACGAAACATTACCTCTACCAACAGTCAAAGTAATCTCCTTGACAGCATTACCAAGGATACTGAAACAGGTAGGGGTTAAATTCAGGGAAAGGTAAAAGAAACTCAAAAAAGGATGCAATTCAAGTATGATGCATTTTGAACTCCTTTGTTATAAAAATACGAAATGTTATGTAAACTCATGTGGCTGTAAATCCCATGATGGTGTCAGTTTGTTCTTTCACTTGAGAAACTGCTTCCTGTTCTTTTTAAAGAGAGGGTATGTTCTGTAGTTCATGTTAAAAATTCATTCATTCATCACTCACATTTACTAAGTTAGGACATAATTATACTTGTACCTTTCAGAACAGAAGTTTTCTTAAGCTTCACTGAAAATGCTAGCACAGGAATAAGTAATTCCTACACATGTGATAAGTCAGATGTTGGGATAACCCAAGGTTCATCCTTGTTAGTTCTGTGAACGACTGTACGGATATAGTGACGCATAACCCAATAAAGAAAATATTGCTCAACCTCCACACAGTAATGTTTGGTAGCTCACTAGAAATGAAAAAGTACACCAAACACGAAAAGCTACTTGCTTTTCCATCTTGCAGCAGGCAACAAAAGATTAAAAACAACAAAAGAGATGCTATTCCTCCCTAGGCCTTCTACATATCCTTCTATCAAGGGGGAAATGTTCAGGCTATCTCCTAGCTGTTGAGGACAAGATGGTGAAAAAAGCAAGGTTCATCACAAGGCACACACGCGGAATTCCTGCCACCAAAATTGATTCCATAATCCTACCTGAAGGTTATAGCTGTATTGGCACAGTCCATCAGCATGGCACAGTTCTGGTCAATTGCAAGCTCTCCAGTTTAGAATCAACAGTTTGTTATTCTTCTTCATTACTCTCTTCCTAAAACCCTAAGTATGACAACAAAGATCTGATCTGCACCATGAATCTCTAATGAGCCTATGCAGATAAACACATAAATAGTCTGGAAAGTCTACTCACTTACGTAAATGGTACTCATCAGTGCAGTACAATTTGCCTGTTTGGGACATGGAGTTAATTGCTTTCTAGGGCTAGAACTCATGACAGAAGCTTCAACAAACTACTGCAGGGTCAAAAGAAATAAGAGTTGTAAGTAATAAATCTAACTAGACTATTCTCCCTCAGTATTTAGTACCAATCTTCTACTCATTTTTCTTCTTCAAAAGGTTCTTAATGCACAAGATTTCATTCTAAATCTAACTATTGCATGCTTGGCTGTAAGAGTTACCATTACAGAAGTCTATGTCAAATAAAAGGTTGTGCTACAAAAGGTTATGCTACTACTGCTCCCAAATTTATTACAACACATTAGAAAACAAAGCAATATAACCACACCGTTTTTACAAAAATAGTTCAGTTCCCTTGAAAAATTGCCTCTGATTTACTGATTAAATAGATGTAATGATTAAATAGACTCTCCAAGTCCCGTTTGCTTTAGCTTTGATTTCACCTACAAAAGAAACTCCTTTGGATCTCAATACACACTGATAAATTAAGTACTGCTTTTGGAAAAGCAATATCAGATTTCTGTTATATATGCATCTCCTTATTTATTGTTATGCCTTAAATCTTCCCAAACGTGCCCATCAATACTAGTAGAAGCTATACTGGGAAGAGGAGAGGAAAAAAACATTGTTTTACTGTAATCTTCCATTCAATCACACCAGCCAAGCAATAAGATTTATTGCAATAATTCTACCCTTTTTCATTTACCTAATACCTTGCCTTCTCAATCCCTTCTGTTCTATTTTACTAATGGCTAAGAGTGAACAACGGATTACTACCATCAAAATGAACAATCCATTTCCCACACTGCTGTACTGAGAGCAATTACAGTAAATACCTGCTCTATCAGCACTTCTCTCATACCACTGTCCACTATTTTTGCTTCACTGCTCTATTTTTACCCCTAATACTCTTACCCAGTTTGTTTCCTCCTATCCATGTCCTGCAACATTGACTGGCTTATTCTTCCTAATCCACAAAGATGTTATCTTTGAATGATAAATTGGAGAAGGCTGCCCACAGAATTGATGCAGAATCTCTGTGCCCAGAGCAACCTTTTACTGTGGCATTTTGAAGGACACTGTATCTCACTGAAAAATTAAACGCTGATGAAAACTGTGATGATTTTTGTGCTTTTTTGCCATGCCTAAAAATATCTGAAGTCCCTAGAAAATTGCTCCTGCATTCTATAATGACTTTTAATAGATAATGCAATAAACGAGACTTTTGGTATGTTAACAGCAAAATTTATACACAATTAACACTTGGCCATTTTCACACTAATTTGCTCACTCAAATCATCTCTGCAATGCAAAGCAGCATGCAGGTAATAGAAAAATGTAGGTAGATACACATGTTGCTGTATCTTCTCTATTCATGGCCTTCACAAGTCTATTTGTACTTTCCTAAATGTTCTCCAAATATCTTTTCAATCCATTATTTTCATCAACCCTTTTTTCCTCCGCTCAACTCTTCAGAAAAACACACATGGAAATATTTAACTTATCACTGTTTTTAAAGTTGGCAACTAAGGTAATTCAATGGAGCAGAAGCTAAACCAAGTAATTTTACATGACAGACAGTTTACTGATTTTACTTTCATGGTTAAAGACTATTTCACCTTAACTAGGTTCCACAAAAGTTAGAGCCAAATGTCTTGTGCAGGTAAGAAAACTGTAGACAGCCACAGAACAGTTTTTTTCCTAAATATTCCTGTAAGCCATGCTAAATGATTTTCTTTGTTCTATGCCCTCGTTACACAATCTAGCCTTAATCTTATATGCTTTTCAAAATTTAATTTATATATGCTTTTCAAAATTTAATTTATAATGTGAAAATAAATAAGCAAGCAGACATCAGCAGAAGAATAAACCTTAATTTTAGGTAATATAAGCTATTTTTTTCTTATAAACTTAATTGACATAACTGAAAAATGCAAGACATTTCTCATCATAGCAAATATGATAATGGAGTGATTTAAAGCACAAGTTACTGAAAGAGGCATTTCTGCTTTGGCAATTGCAAAAATACTGCATTCCTTAGGCATAACCTGAGGAGAGCTAAACAAGAAGAGCAATAAAAGGGAAAAAAAAAATCTATCCAACAGATGATGATAAAAATATCCTTCACCTGCAACCCTAATTCCCGCCTCAAAGTTTAGTACTACATTTTATTTTAATTGCTTCGCTTCTGGCTATGAAGTTGAAATGGTGATTTAGTGCTTTCCCCTTTGATAATGTAGTCAAAGTTTAGCTGCAGTTAAGAAATATGAAATTGGGGCATGCTTCGTTACTCTTTCATTTAAAACAGCAATGAATGACTGTATCCACTACCACAAGGAGTCGCTTGTTATGTGCATGTGTAATATACTTACATCATCTCTATTAAAAACAAAAATTCTAACTTGATTTCATCGGCGATTCTGCATTAGTTGCAAATAAACTATAAGTTGATTTACCACCAAGCTTGTCAGGCATGACTTTCCAACATGGCTTCACCAAAGGCAAATCACACCTGACAACTTGCTGGCTTTTTATGACACAGTTACAGCAACAGTGAATAAAGGAAGAGCATTTGACATCATCCACCTGGTGCTTGACACTGTCCTGCACAACATCCTGGTTGCCAAATTAGAGAAAAATGGATTTGATGGACGGACCACTCACCGGTTAAGGAAATGGCTAGATGGTTGCACTCAGAGTTGCAGTCAATGGCTCAACGTCTGAGTGGAGACCAGTGCCAAGAGATTCAGGGATCAGGGCTAGGACTGGTGTTAAATAACATCTTAATAGGTGACATGAACAGTGGGAGCGTATCCGCAGCAACTGTGCAGATGTGGTTGTGCAGCAAGCTGAGTGGTGTCATGGACACCCTAGAGGGAAGGGATGCTGTCTACCCAGAGAGACCTGAACAGGCTTGAGAGGTGGGCCATGCCAACCTCATGAGGTTCAACAAGGCTAAGTGCAAGGTCCTGTACCTGAGTCGGGACAATCCCAAGCACAGACACAGGTTGGTTGGACAATGGCTTGAGAGCAGCCCTGAGGAGAAAGATTTGGGAGTGTTGGTTGATGAAAAGACTCAACGCAAGTCTGCAGTGTGTGCTTGCAGCCCACAAGGCCAATAGCATCCTGGGTTGCATCAAAAGAAGTGTGACCAGCAGGTTGAAGGAGGTGATTCTTCCCCTCTAGTCTGCTCTCATGAGGTCCTACCTGGAGCACTGTGCCCAGTTCTGAAGCTTCCAGCACAAGAAAGACATGGAGTTATGGGAGCAGGTCCAGAGAAGGGCCAGGAAGATGATCAAAGCACTGGAGCACCTCCATCACGAGGACAGACTGAGACAGCTGGGGCTCTTTAGCCTGAAGAAGAGAAGGCTCTACAGGGACCTTAGAGTGGTTTTCCAGTACTTGAAGGTGGCCTACAGAAAAGCTGGGGAGGGACTTTTTAGAAGGGCATGTAGCAACAGGACAAGAGGAAATACCTCTAAACTCGAGAGCATAGATTTAGACTAGATACTAGGAAGAAATTCTTTACTGTGGGGTTGGTGAGACTCTGGAACAGGTTGCCAGAGAAGTTGTGGTTGCTCCCTCCCTGGAGGCATTCAAGGCCAGGTTGGGTGAGGATTTGGGCAACCCAGTCTAGAGAGAAGCGTCCACAGAACTGGAGTATGAACTCTTTAATTACCCATGCTCTACAAGATGTTGTTACGTGGAATACTGATAACAAAAATAGTAAAGCCACGGCATTTTATTAACAGCAATGTAGCCTTGCTACACTGAAACAAACAGCATGAAGTCATCCAGATAGTACTGCCAGACAGTGGTGTCTGCTTATGAAAACATACTGCTAGCTGTTGCTAGAGACATCACCAGAGTGGTGATGACTGTCAAAGTAGAGGTGTTCCAGTAGAATTCACAAGATTACAAAGACTGTACTTTGAAGCATCTCTGAGACTGGTTTTCCTAACATAATTTCCTGATTTTTATTGAAGAAAAACTGATAATACAAACCCTATGTCAATGAAAATCAACATGCCTATATGGTATTTCCTATATGTATAGGAAATAAGTTACATATGGGAAATACCAGTTTGCAGCTGCCAAGAGCAGAGAAGTGAGCTGCAACTGGTAGGACTTAGTCCTTTACTGGGCATGGCAGCTGCAAATTACCACAAATTGACAAAAGTTTCTTCAAACAAATCACTTCTTACCTTAGCAAGTACCGGCATTAACGTATGCTGCATCACTAACATGTGCTCTGTTCACTTGTCACTGTCCTGCGTATCCACTGCATGCCTAAACTGCTTCTTTCCTGTTTTTGTGCAGCTATTGCTGCAGCATAACAACTGCCAAAAAGCTTTAATCTACAAAGATATCACACTGCATGAGAAAAGAGTTGAATAACCATTACTGATTTCAAATGCTGCACTCTGTTTATACAAGAACCTGTACTTGCAATGGGCTTTCAGTGAAAGGCTAAATGGACTCACAGCTAATTCAAAAGCATCTGGCAAAAACCAAGCAGAAAGGCAAGCACAAGAGGAGAGGACAAGCCCTCCACACAGCCCAGCAGAGCTGTACAGAGTGGCTTCCATGAAGGCAAAGGGGAAAGGCTACAGTTTCTGGTGATGGGCTGTAAAACAAGGCTGAAAGGGACGTATAAAGAAGATGAACATAAAGTATTCCATTTTCACAAGTCAAAGCTTTCTCAGCAGAATGAGCCACTCTAATTCCTGTTTCAAGGAGGAAAAGCACTCTTGGATTGAGAAAGAGTCAGAAGTGATGTCATCATCACTTAGACCACAAGGCTTTCTGCAGCATTTTCAGGGAAGCACACATGAAAATAAGTATTAGTATAAATGGAAAGGAAAGGCTGTAAATACCTCCTCACATTAACCTTTACTTCTTCCTCTTTGAATATATAGTGATCCAGATGCTAAATTAGCACCAGATCTGTATTTAACTCCATTCAATCTGACTTCCTTTTCCAGGCTATTTTTACTGCACACAGCTATGGTTCATCTTCTCTCCTGCAGTTTTCAGTCCTTATCCTCTGTGAATATGTGGCCTTTATTTCACTGTCTCCTATAAGACAGTTCTTGTACAAGATGTCTTTGAATAATGAGCAATTCTCTCACATTTTTTTCTCTCATAACACAACCTAGCCTCTGTGCAATCTTGGATCAATGCAATCCTTTAGAGAACTCCAAACTCCTTCTACTCATGTGGTGTTCCACACAAAACTGATTAGACTATTAGAAAATAATCACTATGATTAACTACACGGCTCCATAGTAATGGCAAATCAGATTTGTAAGTGTTGCTTACCTACATGGAAACTATAATTGTATCTCTGATTATTGGTATAAAACATAATACATAGAAGATTCGTTTACAATTGTGTCTTTAAAAGACACCATCAAGGGGAAAAAGTGTACTCGTGGTACATTCCTGGGCTTGTTTCAACTATATCTACTTCCAGCTCGTGGAGTCATGATCCAACTCCGAGGTAGCAGCAGTTCTGTGTCTTTAATCCTACATATATCCAAGACAAAGCATGGTACTGGCTAGAGATTCACTATATCAAAGTACTACTGTTAGGTATACCAAGGAGGCCACAGTCAGGCTAAAAAAACTGAATTTATCTCAATTCACATTCCTTGTATTTCTGGCTTAATGGGATTTCTGTAGTAGTAAAAGCACTACTGCAAGTAGTGCTTCTAAGCAAACTTTCTTCTTTTACATATTTTACAATAAGAATTTCATCTCCTTCAAACTGTGAAAAAGTAATGTAAGGAACTGTATGACTTAAAAACAAAGAATCTGAGACCCATTAAAGATGGAAAAGCAAATTCAATTATTTTTATGCTCCCCCTGCAAGAATTATGATAACATCTGTCATTTTAAGAGCTGATAGATGCAATTTTAATTAGTAAGGTATTCATTTGTCATTAAGGTGAGTGATATACTAAAATCCTATTGAGTCACAAAAGCATCATTTAATACAACCTTGAATGCAGCCTTTTTGAGACAGTTCATTTGACATTCTATTAAACCAAAATAGAAGTGTAACTATTGTATCTAGACTGCATCAGTATTTCTAAGTACAATAAATGTCAAGGGAAAATTAGTAATGCAGAATAACAAGATTTCTAGGTAGAACACATGCTGCTCTCTCACACAAAATACTTATGATAAAAAAGTTTGTTCTTGAAGTCGTCCACCTTCTTCCAATAAAGAACAGTTTCTTGTCCTTCTGTAGTACTTCCATCAATTCAAATACAAGTGAGTGAACTAATCTATCAGCACAATAGACCAATCAATCCTATCACCTAATAAAGATAAACACATAGAAATTTCTCCTCAAGTCTTAACTTCTATTTACTTTACAGGAGTTCCTTAGTCCTACCTTGTCATCATCTTGGTGACCCTAAAATATTTCTTATGTTTAGTCCACTATCTTCAATTCACACAAAAATTGCACTCCATTTATTCCTCTACATAGTTTAGACACTTATGATCCTTCTGTGCCTTCAACCAAGCTATCTGCATTTAACTTCTGGTCTTGCCTCATAAATCAGTTTCTATAAACCCTTCATTATTTTACAGTCCTTTCTGAATGCCTTTCTATTTATTATTTTTAAAATACTTAGCTGCAAGTGCCATTTGCCTCAACTTGTCATATGCTCTGCTTCTGAAGTGCCATGAAGATTTTGGAAGGGTAAAATTATATGCAGCTTTGACCTTGGGAAATTATCCCAGGACCCAATTATATTGGAACAATTCTAAAGGTACACTAAGGAGAGGAAGGATATAGGAATATAGAAATCACTGGGCTTAATTTTGAGGTTTAGGCTCTGTCATAAAGACCTCCTAACCAAAAGAAGACAGAAACAAATAATAAATACAATTATCTATTATATAACACAATAACATAGCGTACAAACTACATAGATAAGTTATACAAATCTTCCTTTTTTCCAACTAGTTCCTACATTCTTAGGATTCTTCCATAAATCTGCAATTAATTAAAATACAAAGAAGACACAGCATCCCAAGGATGACAGACAGAGGTTGTACTCTGGCCTAAGGACAAGACTTCAGTCATGAAGCACACAAGAACATCCACACACCTAACCTTCAGCTAACAAAAGAAACAACTGTCATATGTACTATTTAAATAATCCATATACATACACACTCAAATATAGTTAAATCAGCCCTTGATTCCCCCAGGCAGATACAGGAGGCGCTTGGCTCTCTGGCCATGCCATGCTCATCTTAAATATAGGCATCCATTTGCACTTTTAACCCTGAAGTTTCTATCCCAATATCCTAAGCACAGGCACACAATTAAAGGGACAACAAATACTGCAATTTTTTTCAGGTTCCAGTAAGAAAAGATGATTACTAACACAAAGTATACATAAAATTCAGAAGCATCCATGTTCATTCAGTCACAGGGATGCTTTAAGATTTGGATAATAGATACAATGAGCACATCCAGGCTATTACGACACATGCTAAAATCTATATTTGATGTTAAGTCAGCAAGGCAATTTGTTACAACATCACCTATTAAAGCATATGATTAGTCATGCTATTGATACAGTAACAATAAAACGTTTGAATAATAATTCAAATACCTACTGACAGATGAAAGACGAGCAGCTTGTTTCTGAGGTGACCAAACTGAATCATATCCTCACCTAATTTCATTTAGGTATAGCCAACTTATGACTACCTTGAAATTTGCAATGGTGCAATTTAAGAATCATTAATCAGCTATTTTATTTAATGTTTCAGTATCAGTAAATGATGATAGCTGATGCCTTACATACTACACAAAGGGCCCAAACACCTTAAAAGCATAAAGAATCTGGCTTGAAACAGCTATTGATGTACAATACGAAGAAACACATACTACAACTTAAAACAGCCTGCTAGATTTTTTGTCAGAGACTGCTAGACTTAGCCATACACCTGAGTTCTGAATTAGCCATAAACAACAGTAAAGATTTCTGAACTCAAAATCACTTTTGTACATATATAATTGTATTAATTTCAGAAAAAGTAACTGTAAGCATTTATGTCTGTGCAGGCAAAAATAACATAGGGGGGCAAAGAAATCAAGCCTTCCATTGCAGATTAACATAGACAGCTATAGACCAGAGCCATGCTCAATTCCCAAGGAGGTAGGCTTTCCAGCTTGGCATCTCCTATCTAGTTGGGCTAGACTACCTGCTCAACTACTGATATCAGCAAGGCATTGTGTCTGAACAAAGATCCTCTACAGAGCAGTATTAAGAAAAAGTGCTGGTATGAACAGTCTGGATTTTGATGTCTTAATTACATGACTAAGCCCAAAGTCATCTCATTGCATTGTTAGAGATAAAAATGACACAGTTCCAAGATCACTCTGCTACCAACCTACTGTTGGTCCCAAACAGAAAAGAAAGAAAACAGAGAAAGAGACTCTGTGATAGACAAACTCACAGTAGACACAACAACATTCCCACAATAAAAAAAGAGAACTGCTACACTGACTGCTGTTGCCTCCTAAATTAGTCCGTATACTACACAGACACAGGATCATAAACTGCTTCAACACTTTTTAAGCTTCGCAAGAGGTAACAAAGAAATGCCTGTAACTCCCACGAGAGTCACTCCTGGATGTAAATTTAATGGGACACACATGCTACATGACAGAGGGTGACAGGCTAAGCCTGGTCTCAGCAGACTCCACCAGCAGAAGTTGGTTGTGATGTTCTGCTCTGCCTGAAAGTCACAAATGAAGAGATGCCATGGAAAACTCCCCCTTTACTGCAGGCAGTGGAGTCTAACAGACCCCAATTCCAGCCACCTATCTGTCCTACAATGAGGGAATTAACAACTGAACAGAGGAGATTCTAAGTCCTCAGCACAAGTCAAGTTAACAAGGAAGCACCACTGATTATACTGCATAAGGTTAAACTGACTTGCCACCTCCCTGGGAATAGCTAATGAAGATATACCAAGCACTACGGAGGACCAGGACAGCATCACCTTAGAGAGGAGCGTGGTTCCTCCTTTCTCATTCCTCACTGCATCAGCACACCCTGATCTTGCCAATACTGAGGGTAACTATGGTCACAACAGCAGGAGGCTGCAGATCACTGAAAACAAACCATCTGGAATGGCCAAAGCCAACATGTTGTTTCACACAATTCAGGAAGAAATTAGGCTAACACTTTCCAAATTCAAAAGAAAAAAGAAAACTTACATGACCTCATTTCAGAAACCAGCTTGTGAATCTTCCCCAATTTCTGACAACAGCCTAGCCTATCAGTATGGCTTGGTAAAAGCTATTGCCTTTGGGTCTTAAACCTGGAGCTCAAAGAGACCTGCTGCCTGTGATCTCTTGGAGAAAGTTACAACTTCTGAGAGCACATCAGCAAATGGTTTTTAGGCTGTAAAACTATTTCATGTACAACAGCCCACTGGTAGAGCATGTTTGCCTCTATTCAAATGCCATTTTCCTCAAAACTTTAACTGAAAAGAAAGAAGACCTCTCATTAGAAAAAGAGGAAGGTAAAGGCAGACAGATTCAACACTGTTCTGTTGCTCGCTGCCATTACTGCTTTTTCCCCAATGAGCAAAGGCAGATGGGGAAATTTTCTTTCCACATCTGGCAAGTTCTCGATTCTTTGAGCTGATAGCTGTGTGTATTTAAAAAGCAGATATAGTCTCAGATCCTAAACAGGCTCCCAGTTTAGGAAATATCAATGCACTCACAGATGACACAGCCAGGCAGCAGCAAAATCTTACTTTATTTCTACAGCTACTTTTGCGTATATTTTTTTCAGTAAGGCTCACAGTCTACAGTAGTGCATGTAATCATTGCTATAGCTACTAAGTATGAAATGTTCATTATTCTACATCTGTTTCTGCTTACCACCTCATTATGCCAAGAGTACTCTTAAAAGATTAACTGTACAAACTAAATGCAGACACAAAGTGTGATGTCGATTCCCTACCTATCTAATAACCCCAGCATGTACCATTAGAAGCAGAGAGCCTGTCAGTCATTCTCAGACTCCTAAATATTTTAGAGAGCTTTCCAAAGACCACAGACACAACCTGGAGTTTCTCCCTGAGGAGTGGAAGCAGACAAATTTAGTACAAGAAGAAGCAAGGTATAAATACAGACTGCCCTGTACACAGAATGCAGAATAGGCAGCTTTTGAGGAACAGAGCTCATAGAACCTGAATTAATCTCACAAATCAAAACTAGAAATAAAATCCAGTGCTGGAAATTATTTATTAGATTCTGGAGAGGTATTTAGCAGGGCTAGATGATATTTTCTTTTGTAAACTAATCGCATGTCAAAAAAAAGTTTCAGCTCACCTGAAATCATTCAGGACTTCAGAACAAATTAAGAACACAGAGCTCAATAACGCAAATAAAATAATTTTTGAAGGGTGTGATATTTCTGAAATAACATCTTTCAGTCTTGCAAGGGAATAAGTGCCATATGCAGAAAAGAATGTAGAGAGGTCTGAACAAGAGTCTCTCCCACCAGGGTATCATCCCAAGCACAGTCTGGAGAAGTACGGAGGTTATACCAAAAGGTTGCCTTGTTTGGGGTGGTGAGGTTACCTCTGTGGGAACTTGTGGTTGGTTGCTTTATAACATTCTCCAAACAATTATAATTCTCCATGCTGTTGCTATGCTTTCTCAACACTCTCATATACGTTAATCACTCACTACTGATTCTTTAGCATAACTTGATGAATAATAGTTTCAGATAAATATTCTGATACATATTTCAGAGCTACTAGTGTGTGTGTATAAGGGTCAAAGGTGTTTTTTATACTAGTTAATAATCATTTAAATACTCAAAACAAATCACTACTCTTACTCAGAGCATTGGGAGTTTGGCCTTCTCATGACATCAAATCATAAACTGCCTCTGTCTTCACATCAAGCTGAACCCCTCTGCAAAGGCAGTCTGAACCTTGTATTCTTCTGTCCAGTTCAATTCACAGATAAGAACATTACTTGAAAATTCAAGCAAGCTGCCTAAAGAAATTGATCAAATGACTTTGTACCAACTTTTTTCTTTTTTAATTAAAATATATTAATAGAGTAGATACAGATCAAAGGTAAGAAAAAAATTCTTTACTATGGAGGTGATTAGAGACTGGCACAGGCTACCCAGAGAAACCACAGATAGGCCATTGCCTGGAGGTGCCCAAGGCCAATTTGAATGGGGTCCTGGGCAGCCTGATCTGGTGGGAGGCAAGCAGCCCACAGAAGGACCTCGGGGCTATAAGATCACTTTCAACACAATTATTCCCTGATTCTATATATAAAAACTGGCTACAAAGAAAAAAATATGCATATTTGGGGTTTAAATGAGTGCCTAAGTTAACAGAATCACAGAAATGCCAAGCTTGGAAAAGACCTACAAGATGATCCAGTCCAACCTTCCATCTATCACCAATAGTTCTCACTAAACCATATCCCTCAATACAAAACACATCCCTTAACACAACTGATTGGACTATACTGAGCTCAAAAATTTGAATAAGGACAACATACTTCAATTACTTCAATAAAAGGCTGCAATCATCTGGAATAAAAGTGAGAAAAGCACACATAAAGATTAGAAATGTATTTCAAAGATGAGTTCGGGAGTACACAAAAAACATACGAAGACAGGAAAGAATGACTAACAAGTTAAGCCATGTCTCCTAAATTAGCCATAGGGTAATAGTACTTGAGCTGCACCTTTCAAGGGAAAATAGAACAAATGGTGAAGAGACTCTTTTTCAGTTCAGCAGAACAAAAGGAAGACATGAGGAAAACAAACAGGACCATGATTTAATAGGAGTTAGATTCAATTAAAATGATCTCTACATTGCCTCGAGCCTGTTTGAATATCCCAGTTTCTCATAATATTAGAAAGGAGCATTCTCAGAACATAAGAATTCCAATTTCGTAGCAAGTTTTAAGAAAATCTAGAAAGTTAGAAGCTTTCCCTTTATTCCAGTAAGTCTCACTAACCTTTACTTGACAATTTTGTTCTTTGTGCATCCCAGATCATCATTGCTAAAGGAACAACAACACTGGAGAATACCAAACACAGATCCTACATTCCAAGGAGGGAAAAGTGATATGAATAAATATATATTGATTTTGACACTGAATATGGCAGAGATTAGGAAAGACAGTGATCAAGGGCATCTAACACGTCCAGTTTTAAGTTGGGCGTTTGATAGCATCCTGTAAGAAATTACTCAGTGAAGTGTATATTATTGGAATCGTTGTAAGAATACATCATAATATGGATAGAAAATCATCTCTGTGAGACACTACAACAGTCCATACTGTCAAAGCAGGTCTTGGAAAGGAGAAAATTTGAGAGTATTTCTCAGGAATCACTCTTGGGATCGATCCTGCATAATATATTCCGCAGTAACCTTGGTTCAAGGACTAGATTCTGAAATGCTAAGATCGCAAAGTCATCAGCATGGAAGAGGACAAGATCATCACACAGGAAGGATGAGACGACCTTGTGGTCTAGAAAACTAAACGGGACAAAATTTAAAAGCAAAAAATGCAACATAACACGATGAACAAGCATTTCTGCTTTAAACTGTTCATAAATTTTAAGGGACAAAGAAGAATAAAGCTTGGTCAATATAATGATTCTGAGGTACCAATGTGTTGCAGCTGCAAATGAAATTCCGGGATGTTTAAGATATTTTCAAGCAACTGAGAAAGACTAATCAGATCTCCTACAGAGTGGAGATTCTCATCATCTGTTTTATAATTACTACTATTATTTACTATGTATTCATAATAACTGCAATAAATAACATTTATTGTTACTGTACACGTGTCTAGAAGTAGTTTCTAAGGTAATTCCGAAAATGGGAAAGTAACTTTCATGAAAACAATCAATGAAACTTTGGCCCTGTTAGGCCAGTTAAAGAAAGACTCAAATAGATACAATTATTCTTGGTCATTACTGTATCTAAGGATAAATCCTGACAAAAACAGGAATAAGAGAAGTACTGGCCATTAACGAGCGATCCTGGCACATAATCAAATGGCCATAATTTCTGTATGAACTAAGAAATTGCAAGGCAATATCCGAGCAGTGAGCAAAGAAAAAAACCTGTAAGCCAAATACTAGGAAGAGAGCTTAGAGTCACAGTCCCTGAGCTGCTGTGCATTTCATACTATGACTCAAATTCAAACTGGGTGAACAATTTTCAAGCATGCTCTACTAAGCAGATTCCACTTCTTATTGGATAGTTTTTTTCTTTTTCTTTTCTTTTTTTTTTTTTTTTTTTTTTTTTTTCCTTCAGAGAATCTTTTATTCTTGCCCCTCAAAACAGCCCTGGTAACATGAAGGAGTGCTCCTCCTAATTTAGACTTTAACATAGCACTTAAGATTCCTTCATGCAATACAGCAACTATACTCAGCTTTTTCTCATGACTAACTCTAAATATAGGCTGAATGCAAAAGTATTACATTTGTAAGCCAGTTCTAATCTGTCAGGGAAGAGAAGACCTCAGACAGGACTCCGCAGTGTCTGATAACCCTGTCAATGACCACATGCAGAGTCAGGATCTAGGTTTTGCTCTCAGACTCACCAAAAGACTACCTGCCAATTACTCTGAAATCAAAAATTGAACACTTGCAGACTGTGTTCTGAAGCTGGCTCCACGTGGGGAGCAAGAAGCAGAGAGTATCAACTCAGCTGGCAAGCAATGGTGCATTCATATATAACAGTAAGCATCTCACAGCAGCCATAGTGTTACTAAGCTCAAAATGGGAACCCCTCACCATTATAAGATCCTCAGTAAACCAATGTCCCTATAAGCAACAGCTTGAATTATGTGATACAACAAAAGCCTTCCATATGAAAACATATCCCTTCTGTGGCAAATAGGGGATTTGTCTAACCAACCTGTTCACACATCAAGTGTCACCTCCTAGCCTAATGGCTTAGATAACAAGAAAACAAGAACACAGTGTACACAACCACCTGTGTAATGCCACTCAGTGGGGAAACATCCCTCCTGTAACACTGCAGTGATCGCCTTATGCCTTGAAGCATGAGTTGATGGTCTTTATCTTACCTTTCATAACTATAAATGCTGCTACTGGTCATAAAATTATCCAAGCATTTCAAAAACTCAGCCACAATATTTGATTTGATGACCTCCTGCACAAGGGACTAGCAGAAGTTCACTAGGCATTCAATGTCTGGTAAGTCATTTGTTTTAAATTATGCTTCTATTTTCATCTTGTGGAACAGGATTAAAATAACCTTCTGAATAAGTTTCACTGCAGCCCTCATAAAAAACTGCACGCAGCTAAATCAAAGCTTGCTTAAGGGCTTCACTGTGACTTCAACTCGTGCTATATAGCATAATAAATCCACTGTTGGAGTAGATGCCTTCCCAACTACAGCAGGTGGACTAAAAACGTGAAGAACACAAAGGCTATACCCACCTCCTCAGCTTTCCACACGAGCCAGCAGAGCCCTCACAATCTGCTGCAGATATCTCACCACTTCTATGTTCCTTGCAAAACTCTGCAAGTGTTAACAGGGTCTCAGGCAGAGAAAGGTTCCTGGGTCACACAACACCTTCTGTCATAACCTTTACCTATTCAGTTTTAATGGCATTTTGTTCAGGCAAGTATCAAAAGGTACAGTTCAGCCTTAAGTCCTTTCCTTTTAATTGTATTACTTTGGATGCTTAGGTGTGAAGAATACTAATATCTTCACTTTCTAAAAGAAATTCCTACATCTTTTTCTTTGCTTATTAAGATACAATCCTATGACTTGGGTCTGAAGAAAAAAATTTTTTTTTTTTTCTTTTTTTTTTTTTTCAGGCAGCTCAGTGAAGAAAAAAGAACTGGCTCAGTTGTAAAACAAGCAGCAGCTTACCTCTCCTCCCAACCCATTGCCTCCCACAGACACACACACACACACAGAGACTGCTGTGCATCCCCAAACTCAACCAGGGAAAGAAGGCAGATTAGAAGAAGGAAAAAATAAAATAAAATAAAGCAGGTATTCTCAGCAAGACAAGTCACATGTGTGAAATTTCATTTCCCAGTCAGATTATGTAAGTGAAGCCAGCTTGGCTCAATCACACTTGCGTACCGGTTATTAAAACAGCTTCTAAAATGAGAAAGACTGGGGGAGAGAGAATAGGAGGTTTCTATATTTATTGAACAAAAGCACATGAAAGCTAACTCAAACTTATTTATTCAAAAGTACTCTTTTAGGGAAAAAAAAAAAAAAAAAAAAAGGGTTTATCCCCCAAAAATCAAACTACTCAGCAGAAAATATTTAATAAAATGAGCACTGAGCATCTGTCAGAGCAATCAAAAAAGACACTATTTCTTTGCCAGTAGTAATGTATTTAAGAGGATGCTTCCCAGCAAAGTGCCATAGCAACCACAACAGCACCTGGGGTACAGTGCTCTCCCAAGGAACAAAATACCTTCTCTTGTGAAATCAAATATTTTGCAAAGGTGCAAGAGAGAAGACGTTTTTAAACAAGATGAGGAATTTCACTATTCACCCAGACTCCAGGACGAGGCTCCTCAACTGTGTCTCTTTATCCAATAATATCCATATCCAGCTCAGCTAAGATTAACCAGCACAGCAGAATAATAGAACGGTTTGGGTAGGAAGAGACGTGTAAGATCCAGTTCCAATACCCCTGCTATAGGCAGGGACATCTCCATGTGTATGAATGAACGCTTTAATATAAACCAATCATTGTCTTCCATATTTAATTTTGTTCAGAATGGCATAATAGCGTGACAATCTAATGCTTTTAGGAAATGATTCAGCCATACTAGATATGCTGTATCAATTTCAACAGCAGAACAAAGTTGGGCCACCACAAGACGACCAAACCGGATCTTAACCAAGGCACTGAGGCTAACATTCCTATAAAACCAGCCAGAAGGTGGCATGTGCCTCACTTCCTCACTGTGAATATCATTGTTATTGAGAAAAAATACACACTGATCACAATATTTCTTTCTGCAGCTTCAAAATTTCATACCCAGAAATAGCCCAACCTAATCAAGTTACCAGAGATCAGAGGAAGGAAAAGAGAAAGGAAAACCTGAGCTATGGGACCCGTGAGAATGGAAGATTATCTTCCCGCAATGATAAAAACAAAGTTGTAAATAGATGGGTTTTTTTTCTGTTGAATTGACTAACGGAACAAACATTGCACACACTTTAGCTCAGCTCTTCTACAGATGACTGCACATAGCGATTAAGTCATCTTTAGAGAAGAAGCAATACAAAATCATGTCATCCTGAAAACTAAGTTTCTATACTGCATGATTCCTGAGTATATTCCACCTCAAATCTCATTTTTTGAAAAATCATTTTATGCACCACCACTGGGGCATAACAGCACTCAAAGAAAACTTGCCTTCCCTTGCTTTTCTGGTTTTCCTCCTGTTCTCCATTCTCATGGCTAAGGGAAAAAGAAGTTACAGTTATATAGATCAGCTCAAGCAAACAAAGGGAAAATACTGCAGGTAAATAATAATACTGCTGACAATGGCAGACACCAATTATTTTCTTCTTCTGATACCAGAAAAGCTTCCAGTACTTTTAACTTGCAAATTCATGAAAGTCACTGACTTTTGCATTTCTAGCAGATTCACTTATTGCCATGCTAACATTTAATCAAGTTTATTTTTCTCTCTGCCCCCACCGCCTCAACACTGTTCATCTTAACTTTAAAACATTGCTTGCAGTCACCAAGCAGGCTGATGCTATTAATAATAAAGGCACAGTGGAACTTGAGAGATTAAACACTTTCAGTCATCTCCACCTGCCTCCATACTGAAGGTGTTTTTGTTTGCTTTGAGAAGGCGAAACAAATTGCTCTAACCACGCATTTAACAGGAATAACATTCACTTCTAATGGATTAAGTATTTCTTCCTCTTCTTTTTTTCTTCTTCTTTCAACTCTAAAGCCACAGCTTGACATATCATTATGTACTGCCTATTAGCTGGTACCATACATGAAAAGAGCAATATACACAATTAGTGTGTTGATGAGTCTCTCATTGGTCAAAAACTTGCAGTTCAATCAAATGTTCTCTTTTAAACAGATATATGTTATTCTTGAATCAGGTATTGATCAATGCTTTGATTTTTTTTTTCATTTAATTTATAAAAGGGAAAAGTTTAAGCCACCCAAGACAATGAACACTGAACAAAAGCAAAGCCCATGATATTTGAAGTGCTTTGTAAGCACTTTTATTTATTTGTTTGTTGTTTGTTTGTTTCTTTTTATTTATTACTTCGGCACTGCAGCAAGCCCAAACCAACTGCTGTATGGATTTCCTTTGAGTCTGACAGTAACAACTGACAGTGTGGTCTGGCTTCAGTATAGAGAAGGACTTTTAGATATCCTCATCTACATCTGTAATTAATCTATTTAACATTTTTTAAGACACGCTGTTTAAAATTCCAGACTGGTTACAGGTGTGAGCATGTTCAAGCTAAGAACTGACAGTCTGGTGACAAATACAATGCAGTTCAACAAGAACAGAAAACATAAGGGAAGCTGAAATAACAGCTTCTATACAATATAAACACAGCTCCAGCTTCCTGCGCACCACTACAAAATTAGATTTTCAAGAAAAAAGCTCCAGCTTTTTCCTCTTAATTTTAGGAGAAATTGCAAATTATTTAGAGCTTCGTGAACAAAGGAGTTTTCTAATGCCTGACATTCATGAAATCGTGATCCTGCAGAGCTGAGAGTTTTCAAGACAATATCTTTGCTCAACAGAAACATCTTCAAAGAGTGTAACAAAATGCAAAGCTACAGACTGGCAAAGCACTTCACCATGTATTCAACTTCAAGTACCTGAGTGGCTCCAGGTTACTCAGTGGGACTATTCACAGGATTAAAAGCTAAAACACAGCTTGGTGTAGCTAGCTGAACTGGGACAGAAGATTCAGACAGATACAGTTGAATCAACTGAGCATCCACATTCCTAACTCCCAGAAGATGCAGTGGTCATGCATTGAGCATGTGCACTGCTGTGTAAATAAGAAAATATTTATATTTTGTGATAAGAATGAAGACTATCTGGAAAGCCTAACATTGAACCTACTTTACCCATGATAGGATACAAAACATTTTAGCCCTTTTACTCTTTAATTTGCTACTGAAGTTCCTAGTGATATTAAGACATCAACAGACTAAGGATTTCCTGTGACACACATCTTGTTCTAAAATCATTTATCAGCTGCTTGTGAGGTTTGTGTTTGTTTCAATAATAAAACTTGATATTAAGAACAGTTTACACAGGGTTTGTCCTGACACTCAATTATTATTCAGTGTTTTTGCCTACATAATGAAATAAAGAGTTTACAGACAAAATTTGCCAGTGATGCTAACAGCCAGCTTACACATGAGCACAAAAATAGTAAGACTACACTGATACTGGAAGGAAGCCCAAAATGAGATTTTTTGTTGTTGCTGTTTCAAAGTAACTAATTAACTCCCAAGGGTTTTGAGATTAAACATACAGCATCCGATGAGTCAGTATCACACTGCTGCAAAATGAGGCCATCTCCACTGTGAAAGAAACATGAATGGTAACAGATCCTTCTGCTCCCCTCAGCATTGCAATGCATCACTTAGAGCATCGCCTCCAGATTCAGGCTGTACATGTCAGATTAGGACTTACTGGAGGAAGCCCAAGGAAACCCAGATGTTAAGCTAACATAGCCTTCCTCAAAGAACTGGGTGGTTTTAGGCCATGAAGAGGAGAAGTCATTATAACAATCTTTAAGTGCTACTGCTACAGATGAAATAACCCATTTTAAGTATCCATGATGATTAGGGGATTGATAATGCATCTTAGATGAGTTGTTAGAAAAGCTAAGAGAACGAAAGCAGTGTAATAGAGTAACTGTATAGTTTCCATTTCCTGCAGTGTTTGAAGACCAGGTTAGATAAACATAAGTCAGAGTGTTTTTATCCAGCTCTCCATTGTAAAGCAAGCAAAACATGCTACAGTGACCTCTTAGATCGGTTTCCTACCTTTCTGCACTGGCTTATATGTAAGTGGAAGTACAAAAGTATGTGAAAGAAATTATAAGGGAGGCTGATTAATATTTTTATTCCCTACATGGCTCTGCCAGTGCACATGAGAATTCACAGCTTGGAAGAGGGGATGTTCATACAGTCGATTTCTGAAAGCCTGAAAGCTTGTGCATCTCATCAACATTTAAAAGATAAGCAAAGAGGGGATGTATTAGCACAGACCAGCAAAGGCAGTGTATTTTTATAAATTAAAATACTGACAAATAGATTTTCCCCCTCCTACGCAAGATTCTCTCTATAAATTCTCCTTGATGATGATCAGCAAAATGGCTTTTTGAGGAAGAAATTATGAAGAACAGAACACAGTTCCTCAGGACCCGACTTCAACAGGAAGACCACTTCAGTGTGCCACCTGCACATTGAAAACTGGCATCTTCACTAATCTCAGATCTCATTATGGAGGTGAGGCTACAGAAGGAGTGGAGTGGATGCTAACTTGTGAGAAAGGTATAAAATCTTAGCTATCAGTATTGATTCCACGTAGACATTGTTGGAAAGGATAAAATTGTGCAGACAAGCAACATGCTGTAAAATTGTCCCCTATATTCTATTTCAAATGATCTGCAGAAAAAAAAAAGTACAAAAGAACTGGAAGGACTTCTAAAGGACCTTGAATCTCTGTAGGTGGTAAAGAATAGCACTTTTAAATCCAGCTCATGAAACTTGGCATTAAGAGAAGAGTACTCTTTACTCAAAGGGAATAAAAGAACTCAAACAATCAAGCTTATAAACATTCCAAGCCAAACAATTTCAATTTTACTTCTGTGAATTTTTTCAAGTTAGGATATAAAGTCACTCAGCCTTTAATGAAGACAGTAAATGAAGCACAAGCCACAAGACAGCTGAATATCATAAAAGTCTGATGAAATTCTAATTTAACAACAGATTCCTCTTGCTTTTATTTCAAAATGAATTTCCTAGTTTCTCTTATTTGCTGCTTCTATTGCCATCAGTCAAAAAACTCACTCACTGACACTCACACAATGTAGATTATTGAAACATCATCCCTTCAGACAAAAAATGCTAGCGCTCCTACAGATGCACCTTCCTAGTTTTGTTTTTTTTTCCACTACAGGTATTGTGTTGGCTTTTTTGTTTTGTGTTTTTTCCAGGTAGAGCATCACAATTATAAGCAATTAAGTACAACTATTAAGGACAACAGTTAGTCACTGCACATGGCACTCACCTAAACACTGCATGAATGAAAAACTGCTATTCTTTATGGCTTTATTTCCTGTTACCTTCTTCCCTCACTCTCCTCTGTACAGATGATGGGTTACACAGGCTTCAAGTATATTATTCATTCATCTACATCATCCATTGCTCAAATGTAATCCAGAGGTCTCCCACATCTCCTCAACATTGCTCCACATTACACCAAACTGGACAATAAAATATGTTGTAATTTTTAGAATGTAAGGATATATCTTATACCATGCACTTAAGATCTTCAGTGAGGACACAGCTCTTAGTTTACCCTTCTCTCTCATTTTGGGAAAACTGTGCATCAGTTTCTAACAAGAACACAAACTTCAATTACACCTATTGATTGAATTTATTGAGATACCTAAATCAAATCTTTTTTGTTGGATTGAGTGACTTATTCAAGTAGACAACACATCTCAGAAAAAGCTTGGCTCATTTCTATTTATTTTCCATCATATTTAAGAATGGAAAAAATGCACACTCTTTCCTAAATTACTACCCTAATTTTTATCTTCATGCTGAGCTGGCCAAGAGCGCTGCTCAACTGACACTTGAGATAATTACTGTAAGCGTTTACTTGATGCACACATGCAGTCTTTCCAAATATCAGTTTACTCAAATAACAGAGGTAGATAAGCTTGCATCCAGACTGCTATTTTAGAGGTCACATAACTATTACTACGTCCCCAAGATGAAGCAGGTGTCTGTTTCCTACATCAAAATCTACAGCCTTGAGGCAGGTACCAAGATATCCATATGTAAGTGATTGGTGATTAACAGTATGGGATTAGCAACAGGTTAGCAAGTGTGATCCAGGAAAAAAGAAAAAACACCACCATAATGGAAAGGGTTTGGCTGAAATCCTACCTCTACAAAGCTTGTAAGTCCCCTCTCCATTCCACAGGGGACACCTCACATTTTCCTGAGAATATGAGCACCAAGGGGTGCCAAGGTGTGCAGGCTCTTAATTCCTTCTTAAGCACTTAGAACACCCATTAAAGTTGTAAGAATTTAAGCCCTTACAATAGAAGATTAAGATCTGAAATACCTTTAGGACTTGACCCTCCCTCCATCCTTCCCACCCCTCTCCAAACAGTGAAACCGTCCCACTCCTCTCCTCTTTTCAATGGAAAAAGCAGCAGCCCAGTCATGTTTTCAGACACACTGAAAATCCAGTTCACTCCTACACTTCAGAGGATTTACACTGCTGTTCCCCTGGTCACCATTTCAAAAATCAGAGCAAACTCATCTTCGGGTGAACTTTGGGAGTTGTTTTATGCTTCCTCATAAAAATATTAATCAGGAGAGAGCAAAATTTCACTAACAAGATTAATGGCCAGGTTATTAACCAAGGCAAGAGAAAAGCACTGACAGCTGTTGTCTAGCCTGAGAGTTGTACATATCCTTTATGCTGCGCTCATGCTGTCACTGGTACACTATTTGCACAGAAGAAAATCTCAACCATTTTCTCCTTGTGATACAACATTCTTGACAAAAAAGTTTGGCTTGAAGAGGGCTCAGCATTCTTATTAATTTCCATCAGCTAGAGAGACAAAAAGCAGAGATTGCTTACCTGAGTATCCTGGAAAATTTTACACTGACGTTCTCTTAAAAATCCAGACCCACATATACAAAATATTAGAGTAAGGTACAGATTATAAGAGAAGAAGCACATTGCAAAGCTGAGAATGACTTTTTTCAATTGCCAAATCAGGAAGTTGTCAACATATGAGCCCTCTTATGATAATTTAATTATTGAAGTAAATTTATATCTTAATAATAATTTAAGTAAACACTGATGTCCTGAAAAAGTCTTGTTTCTTGACCTTAAAAACAATACCTAATGTGATTTTTAAGCTTGATCAACAGAGCAACACTCAATAACCCAGGCTGTCACGTACCCAAGATGTGCAGATTACTGCTGTTTGAAGCGTCACAATAAATCCCAGCGAACTTGATTCAAGTTTGCCTTACTAGCTCAGAAGAACCGTGCTGGGGTTTTTTATTCATGCCAAACAGCTCATGCAATGTCACCTTAAGTTTCCATTGGAAAAAATACCATGTCTGCAATGGCCAATTGTACTCCTAATACAACTTTTGCCTTGTGAGAACACACCATTTATACTGCATGCTTTTTCATCTGCCTTGCAAACAGAAGCTTTTTTGTTTGTTTCCTTTAAAGCCGCCGGCTGGGAGCACTGCTCGTCCCTATGGCAATCAGCATGTATCTGCACCATTACTGCTTTGCACAAACAGCTCCAGGCACCCAGGGAGACACGTTCTTGGGATTCAGCACATGGGGAACCGTGGCAACACAACAATACCAGGCCTTGGAAATCAGCTGCTGGTTTTGGTAGAGCACACCGAGTTCTAGTTCCACTGAAATGGAATTTAAGGAACGCACAGGAAACTAGGAGGTCTTTTCAGTAACTTCAAAAAATAAGACATTAGAAAAAGTAATGCAAATGCACAGACGATGAAAGGGAAGAAAAAAAAGGATAAAAGGCTTGGGGAAGTATTTGTATTCTACTTAGTTTTCTTACCAATGGCTATTAATAATTGTGCCACACCTATCAATAGACAGGAGGGCAAGCACAGAAGCAGACTGCTGAATAATTCACTTCTAGCCCTAGGGTCAGTGACCAGTGGGTAAAACCACGATCCTAAGATACATATAAAATAAACACTGAATGCAGTATACATCAAAATGCCCAGATAAAAATCACAGAATCACCATCAAGGTCGGAAAAGACCTCCAAGACTACCTAGTCCAGCCAACCACCTACCATCAGTATTTCCTCACTAAACCATGTCTCTTATTACCACATGTACACATTTCTGAACACCTCCAGGGACAGTGACTCCACCACCTCTGTGAGCAGCCCATTCCAGCACCTGACCACTATTTCAGCTTTCCTAATACCCCACCTGAATCTGCCTTTGCACAACTTGCTTTTGTTTCTCTGTCACTGGGGGGTAGAGAGAGATAGATGCATGAAACTTGGTGTGAGACATCTGTACTCGTTAAATGGAAACAGGCACCAAAGTAACTGATAAGTACGTAACAATTTGATCATATGCTGATATTTATCCTCATACTTACATCTCTCTATTCAGACATCATTCAGTCCAACTGCGGCAGTTAAACATTATCAGAATTGACCTCCAAGTGCACAGGAACATGAAAACGGAACAGTGCATTTAAGCCAAAATTATCTGAACTCTTTATGTTGTGTTTAAATTCATTACTTCACAGCTGCAAGTTAAGTATAATCACCAGCTTACTACGTATCAAGAACTTCGCTCTGTCATTCTGTCCTGCCAGGCACTCACAGGAAAAATATCCTGAAAGATTAAGGAGCCATATTTCATCTGTATATAGATTACCACATATCTATCTCATAAGTAGTCATGCTACCACTGTACAGGCTGCTGAGCTCAACACCTGAGCCCAAAAAGGCTAGAAAAACAAAGATGAGCGCTGCAGAAAGGTCTGAACAATGCTTTCTCTTGCATCAGAAAAGTCTGCAGAACAGCCTTCAAACTGCAGGTTCAGTGGCCAAGAGAACCAACACATGGAAATGACATACTACATAGCACTTATCAGTCCTGCTCTTGGCAGCTTCCTCTGTTGCATCGTGAGAAATATACAAGTCAATACACGACCCAACGCTTACGTTGTTTAGATTGAACAAAAAGATTTAGTCATACCTTCTCCATACTTTTCCTGACTGAAGTCTTTCTCTATTCTGTTTGCTTTCACTTTTAAAAGGATCACATACTTTTCCAATTTTAATTAGAATCACTCATTCAGTGCCACGAGGTCCCAACTAGAATCAGATCATGACAAGTAGCTGAGACAATTTTACTTACAAAGTAACAAAAACCAAGCACAGTCACTCACTCTCTCGCATTGTACTTGAGATTAGCTCTGAATTAACATCACTACATACCATGTCACTCCCTTCAAAACCTTCCTGGAATCATCCTTTTCCACAATGTCTAAAAACCCTGACAAATACTACAGACTCTCCCTGGGTGGCTCCTGGAAGGGAGCCACTGCACCCTTCAAACAACCATCAACTCTTTAAAGCAGGGCAGAGAGGAAACCCTTGCTGAGATCTTACCTAAACCTAGGCATCCAGGACTCCTTCTCTTGTGGGCAAAGCGTGCTGAAGAGATTCTTAACTTACACAGAAGAATTTAGTGCAACTTTCTGCTTTTCAGAGAAAGACATCCTTGCCTTCCTTTTATCATCACAACTAGTCCATATCAACAGAATTATGCTAAGTTCACAAAAACAGATTTTAAAGTAAAACCTACTCCCTTAAAAATCGGAATTTTACACAAGCAGAAAAAGGAAGCTATTCCAGGATTTCAGTTTCAAACCACATTCCCACATTTTTCTTTTCCTCCCACCTAAAATAGTCTCTTGTCTTACATTTGAGTCATAAATCCTACTGAAAAAGAGATTGCATTTTAACCATTCCTACGAATAACACCCAGCACAGTGAAAGCTTGGTCCCAAAACAGAAGTGCTAGATATTGTAGAATTAAAATATGTCTTTAGATCTTCCCATTTTATGTGATATATATATATACATATGCACTCACTGATTTATATCATCATGAGTAAGAGAAGACCCTAAGACTAGAATGGTACCCCCTAGCCACCCAATGACTACAGTGGCATTGTATGGTGTAAGAGTATCAGTGAAGTGCAGGGGTTGGAAGGAACCTCAAGGCATTATCGAGTCCAACACCCCTGCTAAAGCAGGTACCCTACAATAGGTAGGCAGGCATCTGGATGGGAAGGAGGCTCCACAGCCTCTCTGGGCAACCTGTTCCTGTGCTCCAACACCCATACTGTAAACAAGTTCTTCTGCATGTTTGAATGGAACTCTCTATATTTAAGTTTTAGACCATTACTCCTTGTCCTATTGCAACACTCCACAGAGAAGAGCCTGGCCTCATCCATTTGCCTCCCACTTCCACTTAAACACTTTGTAGAATCATACAATCACTTGATTTGGAAGGGACCTCAAGGACCAGTGAGTTCCAATCTCCTCACCACAGGCAGGGCTGCCAGCTGCTAGATCAAGTACTAAATCAGATTGCCTAGGGCCTCATACAACCTGGCATTAAACACCTCCAGGGATGGAGTAACACAGTCTCTCTGGGCAACCTGTTCCAACACCTCACCACTCTCTCAGTAAAAATCTTCCCTAAGACATCCAATCTAATTCTCCCTTCAGTTTAAAATCATTCCCCCTTGGTTCTAGCACTAAGTACCCATGCAAAAAGTTGATTTTCCTCATGTGTATGTCTTCCCTTTAAGTACTGGAAGGCCACAGCAAGGTCTTCCCACAGCTGTACTTTCCCAGGCTGAAAAAGTCCAGTTCCTTCAGCCTATCTGCATGGGAGAGGTGCTCCAGACCCCTGATCATCCTGGTGTCCCTCCTCTAGACCCCTTCCAAAAGCTCCACATCTTTCCTGTGTTGGGGACCCCAGATCTGGATGCAGAGCTCCAGATGGGGCTTCACGAGGGCAGAACAGAGGGGGACAATCACTCCCCCTCCCCTCCTGCCGGCCACCCTTCTTCTGACAGAGTCCAGAATACCATTGGCCTTCCAGGCTGTAGCTGCACACTTCTGGCTCACGTTCAGTTTGTAATCAACAATGACCCCTAAATCCTTCTCAACAGGGCTACCCTCAAGGTTACTCCCAGATTGTACACACCTGGGATCACCCAACCCAAGTGCAAAACCTTGCACTTTACTTTGCTGAACCTCATTAGGTTCACAAGGGCCCACCTTCGAGTTTATCAAGGTCCCTCTGGATGGCATCCCCTCCTTCTGCTGTATAAACTGCACCACTCAGCTTGGTGTCAGAAGAAAACTCTGAGGATGCACTCAATCCCATCATCTACGTCACCAATAAAGGCATTAAAGAGTACAGCAGACTCAAGACAGACCCCTGGAGAACACCACTCATGACCAGCCTCCACCTGGAAATAGAGCCATTGAGCACAACCCTATGGCTGCAACCTTCCAATCAATTCCTTACCCACCGAATAGTCTAGCCTTCAAAAATCCATCTCTCTCCCATTTGGAGATAAGGATGTGGTGAGGAACCATGACAAAGGCCTTGCACAAGTCCAGACAACATCAGTTGCCTTCTCTTTGTCCACCGATGCCATCAGTCCATCAAAGAAGGCCACCAGATTGATCAGGCAGATTGTGAGAATTCTGGCTTCCAGTGAATACTGAGACAACGAAGTCATTGAGCAGCACAGCCTTCTCCAAATTTGTTGTAGCCAGTTCTCCTTTCTCGTTTAGCAGAGGAGGAACGCTCTTTTTGGCCTGCCTCTTCCCACCTATGTACCTGTAGAATCCTTTCCTTTTTTTGTTATTTCTTTTTTAAACATATCTCAATGAGTTCAGTTCCATCTGTGCCCTAGCTTTCCTAATCCCATCTTTGCAAGTCTGGACAGCATCCCTGACACGCCCTTGCTTCTACTGACTGTGCTTGCCCTTCTTTTCCCATAATTTGACCAGCAGGTGCTTGCCAAGCCATGCCAGTTTCCTATCTCCCCCGCCTGCATTCTTATTCTGAAGGATGGAGAGCTCTTGTCCTCTCAGAAAAGCATCCTCACAGAGTACACTGCTCTGTTCTGCTCCTTTGTCTCTAAGGACTTCTTCCCATGAGATCTTGTTCAACAATTCCTTAAACAGCGTGAAGTTCAACCCCTTGAATTTGAGGGTCCTGACTCCTCTCTTTGCCAAGCCCGTGTTTCTCAAGATCACAAATTCAACCAGGGCACAGTTGCTGCAGCCCAGTCTGCTTCTGATCTTTACATCTTTAACAATCTCCTCCGCATCAATGAACATCAGGTCCAGCAATGCTCTATCTCTGGTCAGTCTCTCCACTACTCAAACCAGGAAGTTATTGTCAATTGACTCTGTAAGTCTCCTGGATTGCTTACAGCTTGCCACGTTGTCTTGCCAGAGGATATCTGGTGGTTAATCCCCCATCAGCATGAGTGCCTATGAGCATGAAACTTCCTGTAGTTGATGCAGGAAGGACTCATCAACAGGCTCCTCTTGATCAGATGGCCTATAGTAGACCCCAACCACCAGCTGTCCTTTATTGGTTCCATATCCAATTTTAACCCACAGGCTCTCAACCTGCTCCTGATCATTTCTCAGAGAGCTCCCTGCAGTTTATCCCCTCCTTAACATAGAGAGCAACTCACCCACCCTTCCAGAACACCTTAGCAACACATCACAAGCACATCAATCCAGGTTAATAATATGCAGATTCGTACACATACCCAGGCTGTTTCTTGTCAATAGGATTACCAAAACATCGCATTATTCCAAGAATTCAGCTAAGCATTACACATCAGTTCAGTTCTATTGTTGGTTAAACCAACTCAAACAGAAATATATCCTCAATTTTTCAAAGCAGCAAGGATTTTTTTCTTGATATAGCAAAGCATTCATCTGATACACTCTACTACATAAACCAAATTCCTATGATAAGACATAAAACTGACATGGTAGAACACATTTCCCCCCCAGGTTTTTAAACTCACCCCTAATCAAGAATATCAAAGAATAGCATCTAATGCTGCTTCAGTTAAATCATCCCTAACTCATTTTATCCCCTGTAGCTCCAAACTGTTTAACAGATTATAAAGTCCTTCTATCTACAGGTCAAAATATTGCCCACTGCTATATGTTGCAAGCAATAACACCACCAGCAACTTAGGTTAGTTGTTGGATGCCTGCTTTTCCTGTCTCAACAGAACAATTTCAGTATCACATCTTCAATTAAATAATAATATTTTTTAAGACTGAAGTCAAAGGAATGGCACCAAACAGGTTACAGATTCAAAAACATTTTTCAACTAATTCCAGTTCTAAGACAAGAGAGAGCTGAAGCGCCTCGCACTCTTAAATTAGAAGGGTATATACCCACACCTCCAGCCTCAGACTCAACTGGATGCCACCTCAGCCTCCTTTATATCTTCAGGGAATTAAGAACTGTAACCAACATACTAACTAATAAAATACATAGTTTACTGCAAATGTATTGGTTTTCCCTCAAGATTTCTGCTTTTCTTTCAGCATCCAACTTGGACACTTTATAGCTGTCTAAGGCTTTCTCAGCATCAACTGAGAAAGTTGTCCAACTGTCCAACATACTCACTGATTTCATAGTAGTCAGAGATTTATTTTAAAATGCCCAATAAAGAGTTCTCAAGTCAATCACTTTAGAATTAATTCAAATACAGGAGAAACTACCAGGGAATTATTTATATTCAAAGGGGATTATGGCTAACACCGAAATGTTAAAATCAATGGCAACCTAGCACAAAACAGATATAGCTCACGGGAATACACACTGATTAGATTCCCATGTACTCCAAGACACAGTTCTCTTTTTCATCGTCCTCATTAGTTCATTTCAAGATCTATGAGAATTGCAAAATAGATGTAACTGAGCTTCAGTTATTTGTGTTAACTAAACAAAAAATAATTCTACTTACCTGAAACAGAAATTCATTTGTTTCCCAGTATTTAATGAGAGAGAATGTTCAGTCTGTCTCCACATTCATCATCTGTTGCACATTAATGAACATCCAATAATGTCAACACTAACTGAGAAACAGCTGCCAGAATCAGTTGGCAATCAGGTGGGGGCAAGTTGCACACACGCAACACAGAAGTTCGAGCTGACTGGCACAGAGTATGTTGCTTCCTATACTGACAGAACTTGCCCATCTTTATGCAATCCAATGTTTCACCAGCTGTTAGGAAGCACAGCACTGACAGTAAAACAAAACCAGCAAGGTGCTAATTATTAAAAGCCCTTTTGGTGCACTGCAGCCTTGGCTTTAACAACAGCTGCCCTAGGAGGCAAAAAGGCATGTCATTTTTTTTTTACCCAAATTTAATATTACTGTTGATAAAGAAAAATCACTATATGAAAATCATGCAATTGTGGTGCCAGGTTCTGAATTGATCCTCGTAGCTAGAGGAAAGACTAGAAATTGTGCTTTACATTCTTCCACAAACCAACTGCATTTCAGATTACTGCTGACCTTTTCACGACAGCATTGATTCAGCTAGCTAGACTGGAAGCAAATAAAGTCACCTAAGGGGTAGTGGGTTAAAAGCAAGCTGCAGAACAGAGCAGAAGGCCTGACCTTCAAAAGTTCATGTCAGTTGTGCCCAAGTAAATGGAGGAAACTTTTTATTATAGTTCTGGAAAAAGTTTTTAAACAGACAAAATAATTCACGTGCATGAATTTGGCCTCTCTAAGGCCACTGTTTTAAGAGTCTGAATCAGCCTAAATGTCAGTTACCCAGGTACTAATTATCTATCTAGCAATGATCTTCATCTTCCTAATACACTTGCACAGTTTTCTATTTTGCCTGTTCAACTACCATTCAAGTGTGCAATTCTTTTTTTCAGTCCATATTCGACTGGCAAAGAAGAACTTCATGGAGAGAAAGATTCACAACCACTCCTACTCCTGGTAATGGGAATACATTAGTAACAACTTCAGGCTGCTGTGGGATTCCTATTGCTCAAATGATGCAGTGCAGTCTTGAGATGTTTTAAAAAGAAATGGAAACTAGAAGCAAGAACTGAAGAACTGAATCAACTTTGCAAAAAATGGAGCTTTCCTACCTTAAGAGTGGAGTCTGGAATGCAAGGCAGCAAGGAACAGACAATGCTGTTCCTGAGGAAACAGAAAAGGCAGGAAAAGCAACAGCTACTTCTTGACCAGCCCACGGCAGTGATAGGTCTGACTTCACAACCTCTCTTGGTCAGCAGAAGCAAGAATCCAGCTAACCTAAGCCCTGTGTCTTCAGTTCCATGCATGCAAAGCAATGAGCAAGCATGTGCTCCAACTGCCCTTACAGACATGAGCTGCCTTGGGAAATTGCCTGCTTTACACACGCTAAGAGCATGATAATTTCTCAGCGTAACCTCATTACAGATTAGATCTCTGTTTTTCCAAAATGTAATTAATGTCTCTGAGCTAACACCAACTCACATTCACATCTGAAGACATTCCTTTGCATTCATGTAAAGCTACTGATATGTACAAATGCATTCTCTAGTGAAAGCTTGAGGGAAAAATACCAGTCATAAGAGTTAGGCTAACAAATAAATGAAAATGAAAATGACAGGTAAACAATCCTAAGGAAAATGAGAGATAGAAAGGAGTTTGCATTTCAGGGTAAAGGCATCTGCTTGTTTTAGAGCACATTAAGCAAAACAATAACATATTTAAAGGAATCCAAGCAAGAAAAAAAGAATTAGCACTGAGAATATGTAAACCTAACATACATTTAATATAGCCGATTTCACCCTAATCATTTTCAAGCACTTTCTTAAGCCTGTAAGAAAATCCAGTTTCTACTATTGAAGCACAGTAATCTCTACAAGGACAACTGACATGCAATCCATACAGCTTCAGTGAGAGATTTCAGGACGACGTATGAAAAAGCCAATCTTCAAGAGAATAAAGCAAAACAAAAAAGTGCAATTAATCAGAAATAGCAAGAAGGAAAGTGATGATGTCTAATCTAGAAAATGAAGGACAAAATTAAGACTAGAAAGAAAACTTAGAAGAGCAGTAAGGGTAGAGGTTTCTAAAACAACCAAAGGGTAAAATTCAAATTTACCCTTCAGATGCGAAGAATAGGTATACTAAATGAAAAAAAAAATGGCAGTGTGTCTTACTGGAAAAATTTCTGAGTACTGCAAAAAAATCATAAAAGTCATCAATTCAATAGGAGATAACTTATATTGATGCCAGTTTCCATAGACGCTGCACACACTTCTGTGCTCAATTCAATTACCTGAATCAATATCTCTTGTTAGATCCTTTTCTTCCCCAAGTTCAAAGAAGATGATTATTAAATAGATGCAGGTACCTTCAAAAATAGATTTTTCAAATACATCTAAAAAGCAAAATCAAATTGACTTCTTATTCTGTAAGGTTTCTGGTAGAAAGAGAAATTATCTTTCAAGAAATTAAATCTGCACATGAATATTTTATTGAATACCTTTCCTCAGCTGTCAGTAGCGTTAAATAAATAAAAATGAATATTTAAACATTTTTTATTGTATAAACAGTATGCTTACTCTTCTACACCTGCTTCAGGCTATTTTCTTGTATTGTCATGCTGTTCCTTATCAATCACCTTTATCCAATAAGCCCCACAACACCCCAGCAAGACCATGGAAGGTCGTTACACCATTATCAGAGCTTCCGGACAGCAAACCAAAACAGAAAAACCTGCACAGAGATACACTAGGAAACGGGCAGATCCTTTATACTTGAAAAATTCTACCTTCCTTTTCTTAGCAGGACATTGCAATTGGACAAGCCAATCTCATTCTTAGTTTCAGCTCCAATACAGCTTCTCAATACAATACAATAATACAATAACATGTTGGATTTTTTCTTCATTAAAATTGCATATTTCCACAAATCAATTACACTGGAAAAGCAGAGAACTTATTACTTGAAAACACCACTTAATACAAATATGTGATACAAATATATGTCTCAACTTGGAGCTGTCCTTACAGCTGTTTCTCCTCAGAACCAGATGTATTAAAATTGCACCAATGTAAGCCAACTACATCTGGATTATGTCGAAGCCTCAATGCCTCTTAATAAAATCAGGACAGTTTGCCCTTAAATAGACACTCTTTCTGGACCTATCAGTGTAAAACTCAATCCCAAATTTATCTGAATAAAAACCAGAAGGAGAAATGTCAGTAAGGAATTGTGCAAATTGTGCCTGCTGAAATTCCAAAAAGGAAATAGGCATTTAACTATATAGCAGAGAAGAGGTCCTTCCAATAATTGCTTACCTTTTTTGCCTTATTTTTATATGCACATTAGTTTCTAATTCCCCGAGTCATATCAGTAAGTCACTAGCTAGATTTTATGGGAAAAATGTGTCAGTATAAACCAATATTTGTCACGGATTTCGACTTGCATTTTTTAGAACAGATTTTGCTTTTCCATCTACTGGAAACAATATAAATTCACACAAAGAAAAAGACAGCAGATATTTACTAGAAGGGCCCTCAGTTGAGCTATTACAAAGGGCAAAACACATTTCCTGGTAAACATAAAAGAAAATAAGTATTTTGACATGAAGCAGAACAATTTTTCTACTTCAAATTTTTTGACTGAAGGTTAAAATTTACTAGTAGTTAAAAGTTGTGGGGAGAAGGAGGTGGTTTGTGGTTTATCGGTATTTGTTTGCTTGCTTTTGAAACCATCTTTACCTCATAGCAAAGCCCTTAATTTTAATTCCACAACTGGTCTACACACAACACCTGGTAGATATCCTTCTCTGGATGCAGCAAAGCTGCTATACCTGTTACCTATACTACAGACCCTGGGCACTATAGGGTTTCTAGCTCTCCAAAAGCCATCCTCTCCCTGTCTGTTATTTGGACATCCATACCCTCAAAGCCATTGTTTAAGAGCAGTGGAAAGACAGCTGGAGCATCAAGTAGCTGAAAAAAAGTCTTACAAGTATCAGCACTTAAATCAGATTTTTTTTTCACTTCAGATCTTCCACCTGTGCAAAAGAGTTGCCCCCTCTGTACTTCCCACTTCTCCAAAGGGCAGTCATAGAAAATTAACAGTATCTAATGTCCCTCCAGTGCTCCTGATGCAAAATACAGTATAGGATAAGAGAAGAAATGCACACACACAAAAGAGGTTGGAAGGGACCTCAGAAGGTCGTCTGGTCCAGTATCCTTCTAAAAGCAGAGCTAACTTCAGACATTTGATTAAGTGGAGTCCCTGTAACCCCTAGGTACAATCACTCCAAATTACAGCAGCTACCCAGCCACAGCCAGAATACATTCCAGGAATAATCTCCCAAATCATGCTTGTCCAGTCACCTAACATAGATGTACTGGCCTGTTACTGGCATGTGTTTGTGCTTTCATCATTGAATTTTCTTGTCAACTTGAATTTGAACATCCACTAGTTTTTAAAAAGAAATGACCTTCCAGATAGTGAAAAACCATTAGTGATAAACTCCGCAGTAATGATGTCCTTCACAGAGCACGTATCATAACGAAAGAAAAGGACAGCCGTAGTAACCTTATCTTGTGTTGATTGACATTTTCATTTGCTAGAACATAAATTCATGTTCTCAAAATGTATCACCCTTGCTGTTTTGGGCTATTGAAAGTAGCTGGACTTGGCTGCAGTACTTAATCCCACAGCTTCTCTCAAATGCTCATACAGTACACAGCACAGGGAAAGCATCTGTACAAGGTATCCAGCCCTTTTTAGCTCACTCTGTTTATCACAGTAGAGACTAAAATTTTCTGACAATCCCACATTCAGGAGAGAATTCAGACAGCTGATTTAGTACGCAACCCATAAGATTTTAGATCAACTTTAATCATTAATGCTTTTTGTTACTATCAAGGGAATGTGGCTTCAAGATAACATGATTTCTTACTGTCTGAGAAGGAAACAAAAGCAACAGTACTTTGAGAGAGGAAGGACAGGATCTGATAGGAATTTCTCCCTAAAACTGACAGACCTTCAGATGAAAAGGTTTGGCCTTGGAACCACATTAAATCACAGCATCTAAGCGACTGTTGCCTGACACAACCTTTTAACAAATCTAGGACCTCAAATAAAGTCTGCGAACAAAATTTGAAAGTAAAACACATCAGTGGGCTCTATACAACACAGAAAATCAATGGAAGTCAGAACCTCTGTGACTCAAATTTGCCTTACTAGCCCTCAGAATTACCTAAAACACACATCAAAGCAATCCTCACATCATTCATGGGTTCATGAGAAAGTTGACAGTCACTTCCTGAGTACCCAAAATCTTTTGTGCTGCAATACAGACACTTTTTCATACACGCAGACACAAACACACACACGTGTCACAGATACATCTGTCACTTCTGAATGATTCCAATTACAATTCAGATTTATAAAAAAAAGACAAGACTGCAGCACCTCACTTTAAATTTTAAAAGCTGGACACGCCATTTTCAGTGATTTGGATAAAAGTATTGGCAATTTCCATTCAAATTCAAACAAAAACAGTTTATTATAAACACATACTTCTCAGCATTTTATAGTCCAGCTCAGCCACAAGCAAGCTCCCAGTAATTGTCAGAAAAGCCATTCAGACTTCTATCCTTGCTTCGCTCCAGTTG
This sequence comes from Lagopus leucura, assembly GCF_019238085.1. Taxonomy (NCBI): domain Eukaryota; kingdom Metazoa; phylum Chordata; class Aves; order Galliformes; family Phasianidae; genus Lagopus; species Lagopus leucura. The sequence continues at coordinate 1,395,445 of NW_024962284.1, read as the reverse complement.
TTTAATGCAAACACTTCCCTGGTAACAAATTGCCATTGCTTCAGTAAAATTCTTCAAATTTTTCTGCTGACATCAGTAAAAGGCAATATCACAGTTTGCATGAGGTAAGGAGCGGAACTATAACAATTTGAAGAAAGAACACTGGCAATACCAAGTCCAAGTCTTAATGGATAAAGAGCAGCAGGAACTCCTTTTGCTCACAGTGAGGAAGACTGACTTAAAACATCACAATTTCTGGCATGAATTTCAGTCCTTTTTTCAGAGCCAAAACATGTAATGGGAACAATTTGCTATAAGGGTCATAGCTGTATTTTTTTTCCTCCTACCAATGAGCTCTTACAAATAATGGTCAACATTAACAGGCTTTTGTTTAACTCATTTATAAATTAGGCCTCTTATAAATAAATTACTCTTTTTTCTTTAAAAGAGTAAACTTGTAAAGAAATAAAGGCTGTGAAATGGCAGTTGATGATATAATGCACTTTGCCCTCTACTACTAACCACCCTCCATCCACAAACCTAAGAATACAGAAACGCTTCCCTGTGCCCAAATCTGGAGTCCTGGAACACAAAAAGATCTGGAGTTGTCACATGGCAGGAGTAAATCAAACTACAGAGTAGAAAGACGTGAACTGCTTAAAGACAGATTGTGAATAAAACACTATTGTTTCCTTCTGTATTAGAAATGATCTGCCTATTCTTGGCAAATGACAAAAGTAAAAAGCCAACTTTTACGTGAAAGGCATTCAATTATGTTCAATATAAATCAGGAGAATGCACCTCTAACACCTAAAAGCATTTGTTGAAGTGGAGATGGCACCCCCATGCCCCTCCATACAGACAAACAGCCTCAGAATAGGCTTTTCATTGCAATTCTGCTGGAGTGAGATTTCCTTTAATAGCAATGATTGTAACGCATTCAAATGCAAGTTGCTAACAGAAGAACTGACAGTTGCAAGGTTGAATTCCTTTGGAACCATAATTATTTATGACACTTTATTACAACAACTCTAAAGCATATGGTTACCTTATTAGAAGTTAAAATTCATTTTCATATAAATCTCAGCATGACATTACACCAAAAGAATTGAAGTTACTCCAGAGGATGGCAAGTAATTTCATTTATACTGTTTCCAGAGATTGGTAGTTGGAATATGAATTTAAACTAATTTACTTTTAAGTATAAAAACAGTTCTGATAACATAAATAATCCATCTAGAGTCACATAGAGCATTTCCAACAAGCTTCAGAATCTGCTTAATATAAAAAAAAAATCTATTTGAAAACTTTCATCCACTAGCAAGCATGCTATCCCCATCTTTCCATCTAGGTAATTACTTTCAGGAAGGAAGTCTGTTTTGTTTTTAATTCTGTCTCCTCCACTAGCAAGTCATAGTACAAGGAAACTGCAGTCTCGTTCATTAAAGCCCACAAACAAAGAACAAATGCATTATTTGGGTTATGCTGACAAAAGAAGGGACTTTCACTGACAAACATACATGCATGGAAATTTGAAGCTGGCACTGCCAAGTAAGCAAAGTCTTGTAAAGTAGGTTAATAGGCAACTTTTAAAGAAATTACGAACTTAAAGATAAATAATATATATATTTTTAATGGTATCAAGTTGTATGTTTATGAAACGGGAATGCATTTTTACTGTTGGATTTTTATTGTTTTACATTTCCACGTGAGGACTTAATTCTGGTTGAAGAACTGCCACTGAGTGAGTCTCTGCAGCAGATATGATGAACTGGCCTACAACACTTCTACATCCTCCTCCCACTTTCCTCTGTTAACATTTCAACACAGAATTTCAGTGCATTTGCAACAAATGCAATTCTTTCCTACCAACAGCTGTCCCATTTTCTTAACATTAGTTAATTTTGCTAAGTATCCAAGGCATACAGTTAAGCATATATGTACATCTATGCAGTGCAGAACATAAGTTTACTAAGACATTTAGTGAACATCGACTGCAGGAAGAAGTAACACCTTGTGAGGAAGGTTGCTTTTTTTGTTGAGTATACAACAAACAAAAGGATAATCATCAAAAGTTGATCCAGAAGTCAAGCCAATGGAAACCATCTAAAACCACAGTCATATATCACTGCCACACGGAAGCTGTGTTACTACATAACGTTAATGACACCTGCCAATCAACAACGTAGTGAAATTAAGACAGCTGCAATGGAAATTCTACAGTCAGTGTCAAAGGAGGAGAATTGCACAGTAAATTAATTTACTTCATACAGCAAGAAACACATCAACTAAGGATTGCCAGTTGCCTTGTACCTGAAAGGACACATGCAAGACTGGGTTTACTTCTCAGTCTGTTTAAACTGCTTGGGAAGAGTTCTGTACACTAAGTTGCCGTCTATAGATAAGATGTAAACGATCAAAGGATTAAATGTAAGAGGTAACTTTCATTGAATTCTCTCATCTTAAGAACAATAACAGAAGTCACATTGCATGGTTCAATATTTTCTTCTTTCTGGCAGTATAGCAACAGGGTTTTCTTTCCTTTTTTCATTAAAAGTCTGCTGTGCGTTTGGTCTTCTGGAACAAAACTAATAATATCATAAGGCTATTTTTTCCTAATTTCTGTGAGGATGGGTTAAAAAAAGAAAAAGCATGCCTTTTTCCTCTATGTTTTGCTTTGCTTTCTGCACTGCTTTCAGAAAATAGGTGTTTTCCAACCAAAGCTGTATGAACATCAGCATCTCCGGAGTGGAATTTTTCAATATATTTGTCTTTCTGGAAAGAATTTCACAATTATTTCTGACATCATCAAGCTTAAATGAAAAGAAACAAAAAGGAAAAGGGGCACTGTGTGTCTGGGACGCACACAACAGGAAAACTCAATGTGGTTTGAAAATTAGCATCAGAATCCTGAGGACCAAAGCTTATTGTCTTAAGTCGATACCACAATAGTACTATGTACCTAAGTCAATCAATATTCTTGTTTCCCATGGGGCAGTAAGATAACACAATATTGTTCTACAGACCTAAGAATGAGATCTCCTGCATTACCAGATTAAAAGCTTAGATAATTCATGTGGTAATGTCCCCAATCCTAATCACACCAACTGCCCATAGCTACCATGGCATCACGTGCAGCATCAGGCTGTGGCAGAAAGATGACTGTATGCCTGGCAAGGGAGAAGCAGCTGCAGAAAGCCACTGCATGGTGGTACGGTAGATCAGGCAGACAGTTCACCTGGTCTGTCCATGCTGCATGCTCGGTTCCATGCTCATGGGCAAATGAGTAGTCAGTTTTCTCCTCAAGGTTTTCATACATCTCTGATATTGACTTCAATCTTAACAGGGTTGTACCTAGATATGAATTTAAAGGCAACACTGATGAGAATAATGGTATTACGACAACATGTTCTACATTTTACAGGACGAATTAATTCTGCAAAAACATAAGACTCATTTTGATGAGACTGCAGTACAAAATAAGAAAGGTCATCTTCAATTTAGGTTGTTACAAACTCTAGGAACAGCCACACTTCATTAGTCAATACCAGTCATTTTTTGCCGTGTTGACTTTCACCGTCTTAAAAGAGGTCATGTTCCCTTGAAAAGCATGATTTGCAAGGGAGTTAGTGCAACTAAGAGCAGACTGATCTAGTCTTTACTGGATATATTTTGTGATTGGGATTGTCTTACTTCATGTGACAAATTCTGAAAGATTTAGAAGCCCCAGGAATACTTTCTGCTCTCATTCACAGATGTAAATCTAGAACAGCAAATTAAATGCAGACATTCACTCGTGTTTTTGAGGGTCTACTGACTCCAAAGCTTTATGCTTAGCCATAAAATTGAAATACAGCCTTTCTCAATGCTATGGTAGACATTAGACACAGACTTTACAGTAATTTTACCTCTGCTGGGGAAGACTCTCTGCCTGTTAATACCATGGAGCAGCTTTTGTTCTGGCTGTGCTATAAAAACCCCAAACACCTGACCTATATCAACCACTTAAAGCCCAAAGAGAATGCTTCATACCACCCAGTTTTGGGTTTCTCAAGTACAACTCTCAAATTTGCTGCCAGTTTCCATCTTTTTGACTTCACAAGCCACAATCCCAGAAAGATTTATTTTATATAATTGTAACAGAAATTATATTACAAAATAGTAAATTATTTCAACTTTTCATATCTTGAGCTGAATGAACTTCAGACAAAACTGGGAGTTTTGTTACTATGACCTGAAATGAGAAGAGCAAGGAGCTGACGACCCCAGTTCATCCTCTGTCAACTCAAAGCCCCAGCAGTACGTAATGGGCACTGCTATTAACACTGCAATTGCTAACATTAACATAGATAAGAATAACCATAAATAAAGAACTGCTATTGCTGATTATAGAAAGTATATCCAAACAAGTGACAGTTTGCTAACCCAACCTTACAGGAAAATGTCAACTAACCAACCTCAGGACATTTAGATTGCTTCATGAAATAGACTACACAAATGCAGTTTTCTAGGCCAATAATTCCAGGCCATAATTAGAAAGATTTTCTAAGTCAAAAGATGTTTTAAGTCAAACCATTCCTCTTGTCCAACCGTAATGCATTGCTGAAAATCAAAAGTCAAATAGTTAATGTGAAGCTGAGTTCAAGCTAATATGAAGCTGAGTTAAACCAACAAGTGTGAAGGAGGATGTTGAAATTTCTCATTAATCCTGTAATTTAGGTCTGCTTATTTAGAAGAAGGAAAAAGACAGGAGTGAAGGATCAGTACTTTGGAATTTCTACTGTGCGCAGTGAGTCACAATGGACTACTCAAATTAAGAATAACAAAAGATCAATTACATGTTAAGTGCATGATAATTTTTTTTTATATGCATATAAATTGTTTCCTACTTACTGATTTTGAAAATATTCTGTAGGAGATGGCATATTGTGGATTAACTTGAACTCACACCAAAAAAGTCTGCGTACAGCCTATTTCTCTAGTTGTGCTTAATCGCTACACTGAAGTACAGGTATAACAGTACTATTTAGCTTACTATAAAAGGAGAAACAATTTATAAGAAAAATAACACTGCATCATTCTGCCAATAATTGTTAGAACATATCAGCCAGATTGGATTGGGGAAGACACTGATAAGAAAAGTAGAAACTGTATCAGTCAAGTGACACTTGCAGGAAGTTTTGTTGCCACTCATTTAAGTAAACTAATTAAGATTTTCTTGATGAAGATTATCAAAATTATTCACCTCTATGTCATCTCCCCAGAACCTGTTAGTCTAATAAGATCACTGTAAATACAAACTGAACAGGTTTTCTGCCAAGTACTTAATCTTCAGTTAATATTTCACAGCTTATCTGACATTTTTGAAAGGAGCAATAATGTGCAATAATTTCGTAATGACAAATTAAGATAAAATGTTTCGGACAGAGGAAGGAAGGAAGTGACTAAGTCTGAAGTTCCCTTTGAATGAACATCATAAGGGATCCTTGAGCACGCCATCAGGACAAAAAACAGAACAGTTCTCACCAACATTAAGGCATTTAGCTCGCTAACTCTTCATGCTGAAGTAACATCAGTGTGGTGACCTTAAGAGAGCATATAAAGAAACTAACAATGCTGCTGAATTAATCTCACAGAAGAACATTCCTCACAGATCTCCTATCACTGGCAACTTAACCAGTAAAGAAGGGGGGAAGGAGGGGTGGAAAGTAGTATCAGGCATTCTCAACAGTACATGTGGCCTTAGAATTTTTGGCCTTTTAAGGGCAAACCAGCCTCATTCAAGATTTCTGTCCTAATCACCACCTAAAAATGCTGCTTCTGACACAGAAGTTTTCTTCATGTTCTTATATAATAGCTTTACTTTGTCAGCTGCTCCTAGAAGATCAACTAAAATTCACACAGCCTGTTTATACTCATCACCACAAACTGGAAGATATCCTAGACAGCATGTCATCCTGCTCCAGCATACAGGGAAATAAAAAAAAGCTACCAACATAATACTGAGAATATTAGTCTTATAGGCTCACTTTAGTCCATGAATCCTTTTCTACATTATATCCATTACGACAAGAATGTTCTGGGGTGACATTAGTGAACTAGAAAGGAAAAAATACCTCTTTGTAGCATGACAAGACATCTTGTGGCTACAGTATCACTCATACTAGATGCCTCCTGGGGGCATGAATAGCTCTGCATGGAGCAAAGGATATTAATACTAATTTTGTTTGATGCACTCTTGTCAGCAAGAATAGACATGCATTTATCCTAACGGGGAGATTTATTCCACTTAAGATTTAAGCAGCCCCCACAATGAATCAGAATCCAGCCACAATTAGGTAATAATCCCTTTTGTACCAGCATAACTTCACAGGCAGAAAAGGGTTGTCAGAATTTCAAGCTAGATAGTAGTGAAGAACACAGAACTGAAATAGGGAGGGAGAAAAAAGCGATTTTTGCTTTTGCTCTTTATTGGGAAACAACAGCAGAATCTCACCAAGTTCTTCTCAGAAGACATGGCTCTTTGTTTCCTAGCATCTAGAAGGCGAGGATAGTCGTGCCAGTGACAAGCGTGGATTTTAACTGATTTGGCTTTATTTTTCTCATTTTGTCTCTGAGCTTCCAGACTCTTCATTTGCCAATGCTTTCCCCTCTCTCTGCTCTTTCAGGAGAGTCCTGTTGGTGTTTGTGAAGTAGTCCTAAACCGTGAAGCATTCTAGCTTTTAAGTAGTAAAGTATATTTGCTTATCTCCTGTACACCACGTATCATGTTGGAAGAATCAACATGACAGATTTAAATGGTGTGCTAAGAAGTCATAGCTGCACGTGTCATATCAGTCACCAGAGACTCTGGTCATCTGTGCAGTTACCAGAATTTATCCACGTGACTGAAGTAAAGGAACACTGGTTTAACACTTGCACCTAAGTATCTCATCTGAAGTTAAAGCTCAGCCAAACTGGCTAATAGACATATTTGTATATATTGCTCTGCAAATGGCAAGTGATTTGTCTCACATATACAACGCATGCAAGTGGACCAAGAAAAAAACTTGTGTATTTGAATATGTCTGTATTCTACAAAAGCAGATCTCTGCTTTCTGCTTTCATTCTCTACAAGCTTTGTGCACTCATTTTCAGAAACAATCTTCCTTAAAAATACTTTATCCCTAATAGTGAATAACCATTCACCTGTGCATTCTGACACAAAGAGCTGATGTCTGGAAATGGACTGTAAGAGCTTCTCAGGGTTATTTTTGTAATTTATTTTCCAAATAAATAAAGCAAAGCTAACTGAAATGCAACTTGTCAGAGATCTTGCAAGATCAAAATGGTGCCATAAAGGTCAACAATACACCAGAATTAAATGTAAGAGTAAGAAGGAATAACCATAAAATAACACCATGCATTAGAATTCGCACACAAGTGTTCTAAGTACAATGGCAGAAACAAGAAATTTGGAAAATTTCGAGTTCAGAATGTTCTGGAGCTTAAGTGCCACTTATAGGCATGCATCTTAAGTACAAACTACTTTAATCTCACAGTCTCAAAGGAAACCGTAATGTCATCTTTTAATTTTAAGGGCAGAAGAATACCAAAGGCAAAACCAGAATTACAAAAGATATCTTCCCTGGGTTTTACTTCTTGTTCAGGTGTTTCGTTCATTCAGTTCTTACACAATACACACAGAAATTCTCTACTCCTCTGTACCAACACTAAGAGATTCCACCTTCAGATGCATGTCTGTGATCTCACTGATTCAAATAACAGCTTTACCATGTCTTCGAGAATATTATAAAGCTACCTATGAAATTATTCTACCTAGCAGATTAAGCACAGATGAGATAAATGAAATTAGAGGAGCATACAAAGCAATTTTGCAGAAAAGTGTTCTAAGGAATGAAATGAAATCCTTTGCAGGGCTGGAAGAAGTTATCTCTTGGCTACCAATTTGTCACTCTGTGGCTACTCTTGTTGATAACAAGAAGAAAAAGGTATTCGTCTTCTAAGAACCATTCTCCATCTACCAAATTTACAATTTTGTAATACCTAGAAATCCTCTTTCCTCTATCACTGTCTCAGATAGCAAAGAAAGCTGGATTTATTCAGTTCTGCCATGCTTTATTCATACATACAAGAAGTCAGGGATATGATTTGCCCTTCCAAAATTCACTGCAACACAGGCCACACATATACAAATTCAAGCTAATTTCTTCCCAAAGCTCATTTTTTACCCCACCACTAATGTACTGTCAACCCCAGAGTTACTTGACTCGAGGTTTTTCAACTTTTGTCGTAGAGAAAAAAGGAAAATAGACAATCTGCTACTAGATAAATAAGAACACTGGATATTGCTTGTAATTAAAAAGGAGAAAAAGAACAAGTACTCAATTCTGCATTGTGGCTGACAAGGAGCCTTGAAACTGTCTTTTGCTTTTTGCACAGACTTTGTAGTGCCCTTATACAGCAGTTCTCTTACTTTTCTCTTTTTGTAGGAAAGAAAAATGACAAATAGGCTGCCTGTCTTCTAAAAGAAACGTATACAAATTGTTTTCACAGGCACTGAAAGTGCATACACAGGAGCGTGCAAACTTCTGTCTGCAGAGAACTGACTAAATACCACAAGATTTGTAAAAACAAGTTACCAAATATCTTTATGAACTGCTGAAAGCAATCCTATTCACTTAAGCTTTTTTTTTTTTTAATCAACGTGAGATTATTTAAACCCAGTCCATGCACACCTCTTTTATCCTTTCACCTTGACTTCCAATTTTTCGTGCACTTTAAAAGCTTGTCAAAAAAAGTCCATTCCATCACTAGTACCACTAGATGAAAAACCTAGGAGAATTTTTATTATTAGTAGTAGTATTTTTATTTTTTTTTTTACAAAGTAGTTCTGAAACTTCCTATATTAGCCAAAAGATTAAATACTGCAGATTAATATACAAGAGCATTAAAAAAAGCCTTCTAAGGCAAAGACAAGAAGAAATGTGCTGTATGTTGATTCATCAATCCATTTTCTAATATGTAGATCATTATTAAAAATAACAGCAAGCACAGAAAACGCAGAGAAAAAAAAGAGAATATTGCATCTTTTCCTGTGATGGAACATCAACTGAAGTACCTCAGCTACAGCCCTTCAGCTACAGAAACAGCATCTTCTGTATCATAGGAGGACTGCTTCAAACAAATACCTGGTCCACAGAAACACACCAGGAAGTACAGCAGATCACCATTTCTGTGTTGAAGTCTCCATATCCCTTCACACTAACCCTACTCATGATTGCCAGCATAATGTACACTGCCTAAGTTTAATACATCTTACACAGATGTTACTCTCTAGAAAACATTTTAGGTTACAGCACTTGAAAAAAGGTATTTTGGAAGTTGTCATGACAGCATGACCTTAGCATGCCAATACAAGAACACACCAATGAAGGAGAACAATAGACAATCTGAATAGTCCAGCACCAATTCCTCCTTTTTTTGATTATCTCAACTTCATGCATTCAAAAAGGGCCCCCTTTGAGAAGTGATCTCACTATCTTGAAATTCAACTTTGCAATGGAATTAATTCTTCCCCCACTTGTTTAATACTATTTTTCTGAGCACGTTGTTAAGGGGGCAGGTTGTTTAATATTTTCTTTACCTTCACAATACGTGGAGTCCCCCTGGACAGAGAGATAACCATTCTTGCATTCACATGTAGCCTTTGTGTTCCAGTTTTTACACTCTGAATTTTCACCACATCTGTATCCTTCTGCACAGAAGTTATGGCCTGAAATACAAGGAAATGCAAATAGGGATTAAAACATGCTTATTTCAGGTTTAAAATTTACATTGACCATATTAATTTCTTGAAAGCTTCAGCATGTTATACGTTAGAAATTCACTCTATAATCAATTTTGGTACACAGGCTTTTTGAATTCCTCCATCAATTTGTACTCAAGTCTTTTTTTTTTTTTTTTTCTCCAAGCATTCAGTTGCCTGGATAGCTTTAGTAAGGAAAAAAAGACAACTTCAGAGGAGGAAACCATGGCAATTCATTAATCTTCTACAGAATCTATGCACTTTATATATTTAACTTGCATCGAAAAATAAAATGAAATGTAAAAATTAAGGGGCAGTTATATTCTTTAGCCATTTATGCTACCAGAGTTTTTGTCTTTTTTTGCCTTTATAATTGAAACTGAGCACTGGAACCCAAAACTCCTGCATTCAGCATCCAATTTATCATCTCTAAGCAAGATTTCTATTCTGTTAATATTCTAGATATTACCCAAGAGACAAGGTGTTTGTTGTTTGGTTGGTTTTTTTTTTAATATTTTTTTTTCCACTGTTTCCCTGACACCATGACATTCCAGGCTGTTTTCTGCTCCTTCAGAATAATTATTTTTTGAACTAGCACACAGCATTAACATGCTTAATTACTAGTAGTAGACTCTGCAACTAAAAGCCCACATAACATATCAGTGCACTGCATTAGTTACTATAAAATACCACATTTCAATTTAGCGTAGATTACTACTACTGTGCCGGGACTTGAGAGGCATAAATAACCAACTTTAGACAACGATAAACCATGATAAAAAGATACACCTCCTTCCTTCTCATCCAAACCTTCAAAAAATGATTTCATTTTTCTCAGCATGTTTTCATTACAATAGTCCTTATACCATTTTCTGCATCAAAAACAACTGATAGGCTCTAAGAAACTTTCCACTATTCTCCTCTCATTAGAAATATATGATAATAGAACCTACTACTTTTCTAGATTGCCTTTAGCATTTGTTATTATGAATGTTGTTATTATTACCCATGAAACACCATTTCCTGCCTTTTAAAAATGTTAACCGAGTGTCTCAAGCTCCACTTCCCACAGCATTTCAAAAGATTTGTTCAACACATCCATAAGCAAAAAGCAGCAAACCTGTTCTTCTAAGAGCACGCACAGTGCTGTATGCTTTCAAGCTTTTACAAAACAAACGTCATTTAAGGTTAACCTGCAGAAAAATGTGCATGACAGTATAGAATTGTAAGGGCTCACTGTCACAGCACACATTCTATTCAATCAGAGGCTCCTGCAAGTGTTTTTTCCCCCACAGTAAGGACACACACCTAGCATTTCAAGAGCACTGACAGGCTCATACCCAGGATGTGGTGTTGTACTTCTTAGACCTTGGTCTGCATTCTCCCCAGCTGGGGTTTTGAAGGTGAAATAGGAATAAATGCTATCTATTCTTGGCAGTTCATATTGGGTCCGAGTGTTTATCCTGCTTTTCTGGGGAATAAAGACCAGTTTGTATTTGGACCACCCTGCAAAAAAAATAAGCTACCTGTGTCGTTCACACCTTTAGGTCCAATTCAATGACTAATTCAGGTAAACACTTAAATTCATTCATTCAGCAGGCTGGAACATGCCTAGGGCTGCTGACTGGCTAGTGCTGTGCTTATACTCCTAAGAAGAGAGGGCCTTGAGCACTGACTAAAATGTCAATCTATTGATGGGAGCAACCACTCACCCTCAAGCAACCAGAATGCAAAAAACCACAAACATCTAATATTTATTAGTTCTCGACCATGAAATGATCTATGGTGTTCCTTCATCATACCTACACAAATGGAAAAACTACCCAATGTATTCTGAATGCCAACCAGCCACAGATGGCAGCTAGCAGAGGGCACACATTGCTATTGCCCAGGTGAAAATAACTGAATTACTGAGATTTCCAAATATTCAGCCAAGTCTTATCTAGACAGTCAACGCCTCTCTAAGTACAAGAAAAGCCTTAAAATAGAATCATCACATGTGAGCAAGCAAGCAATTGGAAAGGATTTGACAGAAGCACAGAAAATCTTAAATAGTTCAGATCATCTAAGCTAATTTCAGGCCAACACAGATGACAAGGCAAATGAGCGTGAATTAAAATTACAGATAAACACATTCAGAACAGATGTCAGGAACCATTTTCCCCCCACACATACAGTCATGAATGTTCACAACAGCCCTTCAAAACTATTCAAGATGGGAGTTAAATATTGAAGAGCGTGTTTACATTTTTTTTTATAGGCACAATGACCTCTGCTCCTTGCCCAAACATTTCTAATAACATTACTCTTCCTTATCAAGGCTGCAGAAATGTTTGCTCCCATTTTTCTTAAGAGCATGATCCATATCTTTTCATCAGCAATATCTGACTGCAGAACTACCACCCCTAATGTACTAAACCAAGCGTGAAAGAGGTCAATTTTCATGATGCCAGGCATAAAACTATCACTTGTGTACCTATCAGAAATTGCACAGTTTACTGCTCCCAAGTCAGATTATCTAAAATTAAACATTCATTCTATTTGGGGCACCCAAACATTGCTCTCATTTTTCCAGGCTTCTCAGTATCTTCACATTCCAGTTCCCCAAACCTGCCTTTCCAAAGCAGTGTGCTAAACTGTTTTGCGATGACATCAAGGTTTGCCTATCTTTTAAGTACCAACTATATTGGTGATTTGGTTTAATTGCAGATTGAAGAATGCAAGAATTCACTCAAAAGCATGGCTGCAATCAAATATACCCTACATACATACCCTCACACTGATGAGCCTCCCAGATTTCTGAGGGTTTCCTTGTAACATCTGTAATGCTTTCTGCACTCCTTCCAGGGTCCCCAGCTGTTCACTTTAGGAACTGTAATCCCCCTCTCTCTTGCTGTTCAAGAAACTCCCCTGCAGCAATCCACATTTTCACTGTTTCACATGTCAGAGGCTTCTAAAAAGAGTGCTGATGATGCCTCCATTAATAGCATTAGCTATGTTTAAAAGGTTCAAGGTCCTTTCACCCTCAAAATCTTTTAACTTCTTATGCTTTAGTCCCACAGTAACTAATGTAAATATGTAAAGTAAATCTGGGAAACACCTCATAGGAAGTCATAAAATATGCACTAGCAATTATGTCCTTTCACGATCTGAACCAGTTTTTAAAACAAGTCATGAGCAATGAAGCACTTTGAACAGCAGTTTTTATGCCTTCAGAGTCTGAGGTCCCAGAACTCAGTGGTGTGACATAAGAGCAACTTCCTAAATTCTTTCAAGCTGCTACTTGACTGCAGATCTTATTAAACACTCTATTTCTGTGCATTAGAATAATTGTACTGCACATCCTAGCAAGATTGCAAATATTTCCTTTTCCCTTTTGCAAACAAAGGTCTTTTAAATACCAAATACAGTTAAAAATATGTATATCCAGTACTTAGTTATCAACCTCCGTTAAACCTTCATAAAAATAAAACCTTGCTATAACACATACTTCACAGCAACGCAAGAGAATTATTTGATTTCTGAAAAAGCAAAGCCCAAGCTTGCAACTAGACAGAGATGGGAAATATGTTAACTGAAGAGTGTTCTCATGCCTTAAGTGAAATAATTGAAATCCCCTTAACACAAAGCAAAGCAGAACAAGTGAGGATGGCAGAAGCCACCATTTTTAGATTATAATTCTGTGTCAAAAGTAAAATGCATGCTTAAGATTATCTGTAGGATTCTCTACTTCCTGTTAAATCAGTGTCAGCAGTCAATCCAAATCTACCAGCCAAAGTGTATTACAGGACAGCAAATGAACATTTCTGCAGGAAACCAGCTCTTGCTACTTCATTATTTCCTCACACTCTCACATTTAGGGAGAGTCAGACTGAAGGAGCTAGGGCTATTATAGAGGCTCTTCTAACATATCAAAATTATGAGCATAACAGAAAAACTCTCGTGAAATTTTTTTGAATCACTCATGCAAAGGAGAAAAGAATTCACTCTTTCAAAATTATACACTGTGTTTGGCAAGGAGGAAAATAGCTGAAGGGAACAGCATAAAACTTTCATGACACTATTTTTCGTATTATGTTTGTCCCTGGGTCATAAAATAGGCATGCTATAAAGAAGTGATTTGCAAAAAAAAAAAAAAAAGCAGTAAAAAATAAATTTTAGCACACCAATATTTTTAATTTTTTTGCAGTTAAACTTTTCATAAGCCTGAAAGAGAGCTTAATAATGCCATATTGTCTTGCTAAAAAGTACGAAGTAGCCACATAGTTTAAACATCTATATTTATGTGGAAACACACAAATCCATGGTAAAACAATACGCGGCGCACATAATATTCATGGATAGATTCTACATGCAGATCTTTTGAGGCCTGTTTTTAAATTCAAGTACATCAAATCACCAAAACTGTCATCATAAAGCAAGCTTCTTCCCTTCTATGTCTGCTTTGCTGCAAACATCATACGACCATTTTAAACATGGGCTGAACATGACAGCTAGAGCAAGTTGGCCAGCACTGGTTCCACAGAGAAGCTGTGGAAACCTCATCTCTGAAGGCATTCAAGGCCAGGCTGGATGGGGTCCTGGGCAGCCTGATCTAATGGTTGGTGAGAGATCTTCAAGCAGGTCCAGAGGAGGGCACTGAGATGATCAGAGGGCTGGAGCAGCTCTCCTATGAGGAAAGGTTGAGGGAACTGGGCTTGTTTGGCTTGGAAAAGAGAAGGCACCGGGGAGACCATGAGGTGCAGCCGTCCAGTACTTGAAGGGAGCGTATAAACAGGAGGGGGAACGGCTGTTGATGCAGGGAGATAGTGAGAGGACAAGGGGGAATGGTGTCAGACTGAGACAGGGGAGGCTTAGGCGTGATGTTAGGAGGATGTTTTTCATACAGAGGGTGGTGACAGACTGGAGCATGTTGCCCAAGGAGATTGTGGATGCCCCATCCCTGGAGGCATTCAAGGCCAGGCTGGTTGCGGCTCTGAGCAGCCTGGTCCGCTGGTAGGCGACCCTGCACATAGCAGGGGGTTGACACTAGATGATCATCACGGTCCTTTTCAGCCAAGGCCATTCTACAATTCTTTGAACTGCCTGCGTTTCAAATAAGGAAGAGTCGTGCTCAGCACCATGGTCCCGGGGGACATTCCAAGAGGCAATAGGCAGAAGAAAAGTTCAGGACTGCTACAAGGAGGAATCTTTGCAATGAGCTGCTTGTCCTTCGTACTATCCTTTGTAAGGCAGAGGGGCAGCCAAAAAGAAGCTTCGTACGTAACTTCCCAACCTGGCATTTTGCAGATAGCACCTTTCCACCCATCTTTGTGTTATAGCCCCTAATGACCTCTTGCTTCTCAGTTATAGCAGTTGTCATGGACAGGGGCTGCTGCATTCCCTCACAGCTCCCCTGCCGTTTCTCTTGTCCCTGCAGGCTCCAGTTCAGCTGCTGCCTTTCACCCGTGATTGATGCAGCCTGCAGGAGAGCAGCAAATGGCCATAGCACTTCCACCTCAGGTGGGGGCCTGGGGAAGCAGCCGGGAGAAGGCAAGGGGCAAGAGATGGGAGTGCAGGGAGACAGCGAGATGCCCTCAGCCAGCATCTGTGTGCTGGTCACAGGGAAGCTGCTGGAATTGGAGTTTCTCTCCTCTCCGAGCTGCATCCCTGGGCCTTGGCTGTTCCCAGCAAGGAGCACTTTGCTTGCAGGAGCCTGTGAGCTTTGTGGAGGTGGCCGCGTGTTTCAGCGGGGAGGAGAACCCGCAAGCAGCTTCCTTAAACTTAACTAGCTCGTAGGGATGGTGAGATATTTCCTTTATTGGAATCTAAATGGAAATCACAATGAGCTGGGTGGCCTACTGCTTCTCTTCTCCAGTGCCAGACAAGTCCATGTACCACAGCACCGCTGCAGGTCGTCCTACGGCCCAGCGCTGTGGAGGGCAGTTCTGCCCAACCCCGTGACGTCTCTACCCCCCAGCGCAGCTTACAGCCACTGTGCCCCAGCCTCCATGTTGAGCTGGGGCCACGCGGCCGCCATGCCCCACAGTGCAGAGGGCCACTGCCCTGCCCTCCATTATGAGCTGGGCCGGAAGGCCGCACCGGCCAATAGCTGCAGGCCGCAGCCACGCCCTCCACTATGAGCTGGGCCAGAAGGCCGCACCGGCCAATAGCTGCAGGCCGCTGCCCCGCCCGCCATTATGTGCCAGGCAGGCCCGCGGTATAAAAGGCCGCTGGCGCAGCCCCACGGCATTCACTGTCTGCACTGTCTGGCGACAGGGACGAGAGGCAGTGGGCGCTACGGGGTCAGGGGCAGCTGTCCTTGCAGACCCCAGCTAGGAGTGACCGTCGGTGGCCTTTGGCCACAGCGTTTGGAGGCCGAGGGTCTCCTCACATCCCCGTGACCATGCTGCGGGGCAACGCGGGACGGGGCCAGGCAAAGAAGAGCAGCCGGCCCAATCCCCGCCGGGGCCCAGCACAGCCCCCCGCCTGCCCTGCGCAGCGGGAGGAGCGCGGGCGGGGGCTGGAGGCGCAGTGGGCCCAGCTGGAGGGCGAGCGGCTCCGCTCCCAGGAGCTGCAGCGCCGCTGGGCCGCAGAGCGACGTGAGCTGCAGGAGGCGGCACAGCGGGAGCGGCAGCTCCTGGCCGACCGACTGCGCTCCACCTGGGAGCGGCAGCAGGCGTCAAAGCGTCAGCGCCTGCAGGAGCAGAGCCGCAGGCAGCGGCATGCGGAGATCCGCCAACTGCTGCAGGCGAAGGCAGCCCAGCTCTGTCAGATGCAGCAGCGGCTCCAGCAGCCGCGCAACAACACTGTCCGCCAGGCACAGGATCTGCTGCGGCAGCTGGCGAAGGTGCTGCCGAGTGTCAACTGCAGCAGCGAGGCCCACCAATTGCAGCAGGAAGTCCAGCGGAAGCTCTGCAGAAAGTCAAGTAAAGAGCAGGCCGCCCACGTCCTGCGCCTGGAGCGTGAACTGCAGGAGCAGAGGAGACGCTTCCTGCATTACATCCTGGAGCACGGCGAGGGGCAGCCGCCCACCTTCTGCACCGGGCCCAGGGCTGCAGCCGTTGGGCCGTGCACCCAGCAAAGGCCGGCCTGCCATCAGGCTGCAGCAGAGGTGGGTGTTCAGGCTGCAGAGCAACAAGAGGCCTGCCCACCTGAGCACATGGAGCTGGAGGCGCTGCGGGCCCAGCTGGAGGTCGAGCGGCTCTGCTCCCAGGAGCTGCAGCGCCGCTGGGCCGCAGAGCGACGTGAGCTG
>NW_024962284.1:1376444-1378414 GCF_019238085.1 Lagopus leucura | reverse complement strand
CAGGAGGCGGCACAGCGGGAGCGGCAGCTCCTGGCCGACCGACTGCGTTGTGCCTGGGAGAAGCAGCAGGCCCAGGAGGAGCAGCAGCTGAAGGAGTGGGAGCAGCGGCAGCGGGCGACAGAGACTCAGCAGCTGCTGCGCTGGAAGGAGGCCGAGCTGCACGCAACGCAGGAGCTGCTGCAGCAGGAGTGCGATGCGGCCCAGCACGTGGCTCGCAAGCTGCAGCAGCTGCTGGCTGTGGTGCTGAGGAGCCCCCATAAGAACAGCAGGGAGGCCTGCGCCATGCTGTCGGACATCCTCAGCAAGCTGGGCTGGGCGATGGACGGTGAGCAGCCCGCCCGTATCCGCCAACTCCAGCATCAGCTGGAGCTGGAGAGGAGGCTGTTCGAGCAGTACATCCTGGGACGCTGGGAAGGTGAGCCCCAGCACGTGGAAAGCCACAGAACGAACTGCTCCCAGGACAGAGAGGTGGGCCACCACCGTGCAGAGCAGGGCTCCAGTCAACTGCCTGTGAAGGACACTCACGTCCAGGTGAGATGACTCTGAGAGAGTGGGGGTTGTTCAGCCCGGGGGAGAAGAGGCTGCGGGGACACCACAGAGGGTCCTTCCAGTGCCTGAAGGAGGACTGGGGAAAGCTGGAGAGGGACTTGTAGTAAGGGAGGGTAGTAGTGATACAACAAAAGACAATGCCTTGAAAGTAGAAGAGGGCAGATCTGGGTGATATAGGAGGAGGAAAGACTCAGCACTGTGAGGGTGCTGAGGCAGTGATACAGGCTGCCCAGAGAGGCTGTGGATGCCCCATCTACCCCTGGCAGCACTCCAGGCCAGGCTGGAGGCACCTTTGGACAACCTGACCTAGTGGAAGATGTCTCTGCCCACGGCATGGGCTTGGAACGGGAGAGTCCTGAAGGCCCCCTCCTACCCAAACCATTCTGTTATTCTATGATTTTCTGGTTCTAGGTGCCAGAGATGGCCAAGGAAGACCTGGGGCTCCCAGGCAGCACAAGCAGCGAGCTGCTGCTGCTGCAACGAGCCCTGAGCAACCTGGAGAGGCAGTGCCAGGCCCTGCCGGCTGAGAACCACCTGCTGAGAGAGGGACGCTCTCCAGAAGTGTGCGAGGAACGGCAGAGGCTCCAGCAGGCTGCAGCCAAACTTAAAGTGCTCAGCAATTGCCTGGAGGAGAAATGCACGCAGCTCCAGGAGATTTCGGAAAAGCTGAGACCACACAGAAATCCCAAACAGGAATGCTCCAACCCACAGGAAGAGTTGGAGGAGTCAGAAAGGCGGCTGATGGCAGTCTGCAGCCTGCACACTCGCGGACAAACATCACCGCTAATTCGAAGGTTCTTAGCTCGTCACAGCTACAATCCTTTGGAGGGCCCTAATGAGGACCCAGAAAACGAGCTTCCACTGGTTGCTGGACAGTACGTTTACATCTTTGGAGACGTCGATGAGGATGGCTGGTTTCTGGGAGAGCTGACGGATGGTACAAGAGGACTGGTCCCTTCCAATCTGGTGGAAGAAGTTTCAGATGATGACCTGGATACAACCGTGCCTCCAGAGCTTCGTGATCTCCTGCTGGATACCGATGATGAAGAGAGACTAGGCAGCAGGAGCGGTGGCAGAGAGTGATGGTCACCATCCAGAAACCTGTGTCCGCCTGCTGGCTGAGCCTGGGGGACGCAGATTCCTCTCCACAAGACAGCAACATCCCATCAAAATTCCACTTTTCTGGATGAAGACTGCCTCCTGCTCCACTTGATGTTCAAGTGGAGCATGGTCCATCGGCAGCAGGACCTTGAACATTCATCAGTTGTATGACAGAGAATTTACTACACTGGACTGGACTAAAACACACACACACACACACACACACACACACACACAGAAAAAAAAAAAACCACACACACGCACAAAAAAAAAAACCACACACACACACACACACACACACACAAAAAAAAAAAAAAAAA
>NW_024962284.1:1292300-1376344 GCF_019238085.1 Lagopus leucura | reverse complement strand
AAAAAAAAAAAAATTACAATAAAAAAAATACTAAACAACCAAACCCCCAAAAAGTGTGTAAGGTCGTCTTGTTCTCTGGCAGTCTGCTTTTGTCAAGGTACGAGGAAAGGAGGAGGCTGAGGAAAGCCTCCAAAGCCTCTCTCCAGCGCGCTACCTACAGCTATTAGAATGGAGAGAGAAAGGAATCGTCACTGCTTGCTTCTGTTCTTTGGGGCGCCTGAAGTACCTTGGAAGGCCACACTTTCTGAGCACCACAGACATTCTGTCCCAAAGCAGCTGTTTGACCGTTTCCCTTGGGTGACAAGGCATAGCGCTTGCAGCGTCTGAAGGCACGGACTCAGACGCAAATCCAAACCCTTAACTGCAGGTCCTTCCATCCTTCATACACACGCTGAAGCCCCCCCTTGTAGTTTCCCATCCATCCCTACGGGTCAGCAGAGCGTTTAACAAGTCTCCTTCACGTCTAGACACCAACTGCCCACACGAGTGCGTGCGACAATGCATGCGGCTGGGGCCAGCGCTTTGTGCAAGGGAAGCTGCCCGAGAGCTGCACGTCAGGGAGGGACTCCTTGGTCTCAGGTTCTGCTTGCTTTTCTGACTGCCTGTGAGGAGCACTCCTGTCCAGTGAGACGTCACTCTGAGAGAGTGGGGATCTGTGGGAGAGAGGAGGGTTACATTCCTTGGAGTCAGATGTGAGTTCTTCATTCTCTAGCGTTCTCTAGTCTCTTCTGGTGACACAGCTGGTGAGACTTTGACAGAGGGACGCCAGCTCATGGGAGGGCCAGAACGACAGTGAGAGCTGGAACAGGGCCTGTGGGAGATGCCGATGAGCGTGGACTCGATCAGCCTGGTTCTCCAGGGAAGGTTTTGCCTCTCGTCTGTGCCTGGGCAGATCATGGAGCACATCCTTCTAGAGGCTGTGTTAAGGCACATGCGAGATAGATTCAAGGTGATTCGAGACAGCCAGCATGGCTTCACCAAGGCCAGATCGTGCCCGAGCAATCTGGTGGCCTTCTGTGATGGAGTGACGGCTTTGGTGGATGGGGGAGGGGTGGTGGATGGACTACTACCGGCCTTCTGCAAGGCCCTTGACATGGTCCCTCACCACATCCTTCTCTCTAAGCTGGAGAGGTGTGGATGGGAAGGATGGACTGTTGGATGGATTAGGAATTGTCTGGCCGGACACAGGCAAAGGGTTGTGATCAATGGTTCTGCGTCAGGGTGGAGGCCTGTCACAAACTGTGTCCCTCAGGGGTCGGTCGTGGGACCGGTGCTCTTCAGCATCTTCATCGACGACACAGACGAGGGCATCGAGTGCACCCTCAGCAAGTCTGCAGATGGCACCGAGCTGAGCGGTGCGGCCGATACACTGGAAGGAAGGGAAGCCATCCAGAGGGACCTGGATGGGCTGGAGAAGTCGGGCCCTGAAAACCTGATACGGCTCAAGAAGGCCAAGTGCAGGGTGCTGCACTTGGGTCGGGGCAATCCCAGGTATTGGTACAAACTGGGGGAAGATCTCCTTGAGAGCAGCCCTGCGGAGAAGGACTTGGGGGTTCTGGTGGATGAGAAGCTGGACATGAGTGTGAGCAGCAGTGTGAGCTTGCAGCCCGGAAGGCCAACTGTGTTCTGGGCTGCATTAAAAAAGGGGTGGCCAGCAGGGAGAGGGAGGTGATCGTCCCCCTCTACACTCTTGTGAGGCCCCATCTGCAGTGCTGTGTCCAGGCCTGGGGCCCCCAGTGCAGGAAGGACGTGGAGCTCTGGGAGCGGGTCCAGAGGAGGGCACTGAGATGATCAGAGGGCTGGAGCAGCTCTCCTATGAGGAAAGGTTGAGGGAACAGGGCTTGTTTGGCTTGGAAAAGAGAAGGCTCCGGGGAGACCATGAGGTGCAGCCGTCCAGTACTTGAAGGGAGCGTATAAATAGGAGGGGGAACGGCTGTTGATGCAGGGAGATAGTGAGAGGACAAGGGGGAATGGTGTCAGACTGAGACAGGGGAGGCTTAGGCGTGATGTTAGGAGGAAGTTTTTCACACAGAGGGCG
Source organism: Lagopus leucura (assembly GCF_019238085.1). Taxonomy (NCBI): domain Eukaryota; kingdom Metazoa; phylum Chordata; class Aves; order Galliformes; family Phasianidae; genus Lagopus; species Lagopus leucura. The sequence goes on along the minus strand of NW_024962284.1, from coordinate 1,374,306 downwards.
GTGACAGACTGGAGCATGTTGCCCAAGGAGGTTGCAGATGCCCCATCCCTGGAGGCATTCAAGGCCAGGCTGGTTGCGGCTCTGAGCAGCCTGGTCTGGTGGTAGGCGACCCTGCACACAGCAGGGGTGTTGAATCTACATGATCATTGTGGTCCTTTTCAACCCAGGCTATTCTGTGATTCTATGATCTTCAAGGTCTCTTTCAACATAAGCCATTCTACAATCCTATGATTTTACTGAAATCCTGAAATTGGCTTTTAGTAATCATATACTCATGTTATACTATAAACTAGCATTAGCAAACCTGAGGAAGAAAAGGTCTCATTCACCAGTTTTACTTTTCTAATCATTTACAAATAATGACTATCTAGGAAGCGCACCAGCTGTGTACGTTACAGTTTTCAACCCAGACTTCTGTTGATTCATGATTTCCATCACCATAAATACCAGTTTCTTATATTGGGCTGTTTTTTTCTTGCATACTCTATTTTAAGCAGTTAGCTATTAGTGTGGCAGATATTAGAGATCACTGAAAAGTGCACAGTCTTATACCACAGCATCATGAAGTTTCCATATTTCTTGTTTCTCCTTCAGTTGGCCCTCTACATTTATTCTTTCATTCAATTGAAACTCTTTTGCTGCCACTAGGAAAGCCAAGGCTGCAAACCTAATCTTGCCCAAATTTAGTTCAGCAAAGGTATTTTATTTCATCAAAGATACATTCTACAGAACATGAAATTCAGTAGAAGCTTTCCACTTTTCAACAACTGAATGCTAAAGAAAGCAAAGCCTGATACAAAGATATGATACAAAACAAAATCTGCCAGTCAACAGTGTGTACTAATAAGCTTTTTACAGAATTGTTAGCCATCTAATTTAATATTACTAGTAAAGATTTATTAATCGCCCTGTTGACTGTTACAACTAAATACATATACAAAGTATTACCTCTGTCTTTGCACACACAAAGTGAAATCTGCACATTACCTGCAAATGTCCCAAACAGCATTCATTGCTAATTGCTATATTTACCACTGGATTTCTTCCTCACTGCATTTTCTTGGGCAAAAAAGATGAACATTGTCTCTTAAGGAAGATATTATTTGAAAATGGAGAAGCTTTCTTTTCTTTCTCAACTCTGGCCTGTTTGCCATATCAGAGCACAATTGTTTATATGAAAAAACCCACACCAAAAAATATAATATATTCCTTTTTCCTTTATATATATATAATATACATATATATATTTAAGTATATGTATATATATATCCGTGCTCTACATAAAATGAAAATATTTGCTATTAATTTGGATCACGTGGAACAGAGACAAAAATGTCAAATACATATTCTAACTCAAGATATATAATAAAACAAGACTTAAGAGTGCCAAGGTCAATTTATTGCTTTATCAAGTTGACAAAACTGATCATATCTTTACGCATAATTCTGAAAAGAATTTGAAAAAGCAAAGATGAACTTAGAAAAAGGATTGCTTTAGTATCAACTAAAGTAGATGTGACATGGAAGTTTGATGTATCGTTTTGAAAGCTCTGTCTATCAGAATCCATAAGAAGCAGAAGTACAATTCCTTCCTCTGCCTCTGGAAACCATCCCACAAGTACAGATATTCATGTTATTTAATAAATAATGAAAACAGTTTGGGGATGAATATCTAAAAGGATTACCTATCATTAGCAATAACACAGAATTGAGTGATTACAGAACTTATCTTTCATCAACTTTCAAACTTTCAGATTTCTAGTACTTTTTAAAGTAATGAAGCTCCTTGTTTTTTTCAGTGCTACACTACATCAAACTGGACCATCTGTTAAGCATCATTAAGACACAGAGCCCTCTGAGGGACAGAGAAGTAACGTTTAGTGCTTGCTTAAATAGTTACAGATGTTTCTAGAAAGTGCTTTATACAAGTAGCATGTATATTCTTAGTCCATCATCCAGCAAACTGTGTCAAATGTGCTGGCCCCTGCAACCACACACATAAACTTGCAAGTTCAAGACCTTAGTAAATATTTAACTACGTGTGTTTATTAATTATTTTTCACTGGCTAAGGGACAGATCCAGAACTCCTTCATTGACATCTACAATGGCTTTCTGGAGGAATTTGCATACAGGCAAGAAACCACCTAAGCCTGGAAATATTTCACCTTCACTAGGCATGCCTCTCGCTTGAACATGCCTGATGTGCATTGCTAAGTCTTGCTCTGAGAGACCAGATCCCTTAAGCTTATCTGAGTCTCAGTGCCATAGGAAAAGTGTGGAACAGAAGTAGCATAAAATAATAATTCCTTGGATATGACCTTAACACCTTACACCCAATAGGTCCCTGCTTACAACACACCTGAAGAAGAAAAGTTATTTGAGTTCTCTGACCTTGTGAAACTTGTGTTATCCTCATTGAAGAGAACTTTTTCAGTGACAATAGCTACAGCGTGTTCATGAGTCTGGTGTAGCATGCAACCAGGATTCACAAGAAATGAAAGAGAACAATGAAAGGAAACCTATGTCTCAACATCTTATAGAAAAGAATAAAAAACATGCCATTCTGCACCATAGAGTCATTTTGTCTTTTTTGATTTCCTAATTGTCCGGCTCATCTCATAAACAAGTCCTGAAAGACTTCAGTGCTAAATCAGCCTCAAAGCACAGAAACTCAAACCTTATTTCTACTGTCATTTTAAAATAGAGCTCAAGTGTCACCCCCAAAAAACTTATAGCCCTGTACCTTCAGTGCAGTTGCACATTCAAGCAACAAAATACCTTGTTTAAACAATTTCTTTTTAAGGGGAATTTATAAGAGGTATCAGACCTTTTCTCCCCCAACTCCTCCTTCTCTAATTCACAGCAATTACACCCATGTATCTGTTAAGTCTTGTACCCAAAGGAATATCACAATCTGGCATTACGTGAAGGCTAATTACAGACTCAAGTTTATACAGGTACCTAATATATCATTAAAAGGAATTGTTCCTTACAACGTATCCCCCAGATGAATCAACAACATACATTCCTTCAAAGTACACACAGCTTTTGGCTTACCTCTGCAAACACTGCAACATTGGTTCTCTGGAAGTACATGATCTTTCTCTGAGCAGTTCAATGGTGGACAAGTCTCTGTTACTTTTACCAAAACTCCATTCTGAAAATAAATAATAGTTTAAAAAGAAAAATTTACAAGATGACATTAGTGAAAGCACACGCAAGGGAAAGGATCACAGTGTTCCATCTACAGTTCTGGCAATCTCTAGTAACAACAGCATATTAGCAGGGAGCAAGCTATTGAGGTTTTTCTTGGGGTTTTTTGTTGGTTTTGTTTTTTTAAGTATAACAGAATCTAAAGCAATCTAGTTGAATGTTTCTTTGCCCGCAACTGAAAGAAAAGTTATAACACGTAAGCAAAGAAATTAAACAACTTCACTCTAGGGTTTTGCAAAAAAAAAAAAAAAAAAGATCTTCAAGCTTTATGGAAGTCCAAGTTTCACTTCTCTTAGTTCATATTCTGCACACTCACTGTTAAGCTACTCAACTTGAGCTCTCACAATGGATAGAGGACCATCATTTTCAGATGTCATGTAGTACTCTGCTGCATCCAAATTAAAGGGCCTGTTCTTTGGAAGTACTGATCACCCAATTTCCAAAAATTCCTCTGAAGGTATGACAAAGCAGAAATATCATCTTGATGTATTCATACAGTAATATCTATATGAAATGTAAATCAAGGTACAGACAGTCCCACAGTTTTGATTTCTACTAGAGTGAGATTGTGCACAAAGGCTCTAGTTGCTTGTAGGAATTCTCTAAAATACTTGACATAGAACAGATCTGGGGAGATTTTGCAACAGTTTTACTTCATCTTCTTTCTATTCATAAAAATCAGCTTCATCATGCAGATCAAACTGCTGTCCTATTCTTTGTTCAGTTGATTCTTATAATCTCACCTCAAAGCAGCCTTCTCCTTTTCCTTCTTCCACTCCACCCTTCTCCGTACCTGTATTTATTTCATCAGTATACCTTCTTCAAGTGTACTGGCAAGTATACTTGCAAACAAGTTTTGCTTAGTAGTATGTATACCAGCAATGCCACAAGACTCCCTACGCTTGAGTAAACTTATTTTGCAAAAGACTAGAAGCCTCACTAAGGAAGCTGATCGCCTATAACATTGCCAACCCATCTTTTTAATATGAGCCTAGCCCCACTCCTCCCATACAGAACAAATGTTTTTCATACAGAACAAAAACATGGTTTTAAATTAACAAATCACAGAGAAAATGTAAAATATTACCTAAATTCATCTAAGGCTAGGAAAGCATAAGAAAGCCATATAAAAAGACAAGATACGTTAAAGGCAACAATCTCATAATCTGAGGGTTAAATACATGACTTTGAACAAAACGTATTGACAGCACCTATTTGTTCATTCAGTATGAAGCAAGATGCTCATGCTAGCCAGAAGCTTTCTTTCACATCTACAAAGCACTGTGCCATACCATGCTGAAGGACTAATTCAGGTGTCAGAAACAGCACAGGTAGAAGCCCTTGCTGTTCATTAACCTCATCAACAAGGCCACACTGGTTCAGCTACATCTCCTCAGACTCCAGATCCTGCACAGTTACACACATGGAAATATCTCTGAGTCTACAAAGCGCAGGCAATGCATAAGGCGCCCAGCAACTTCAAGAAACAGGAAGCGACCATTTTATAGACATTACCAGTGGCTGCTCCAGAAACTGCAATCTTAAGTTTAAGTAACATCAAACTGTCTTTCCTTGCTTTCAAGCTGTCCTTGCTGCAAGTTGCATAACTTGCTGTCAAGAAAAACAAAGAAGAACTCATTTTTTTGTTTAGTTTGATTTGTGTTTTTGATTAAAAAAAAAAAAAAAACACCCTAACAACTCCCTACACTATCATACAGCACACATCAAAGCAAGTGCCAGCACAAGCAGGGAAGTTAATGCAAGTGTTAGATTTCCTGCTCTGACTTCCACAGTAAAAGGGAAGAATGCCTCACAGTTCCATGTGCAACCACAGTAACAAAGGTGATAAAAGAACCAGGCACAGTGAGCCATCATTTACTATCACATTATCAAAACTACCAGCTGGATAAAGCTCTTGCTATAACTCACCAGTTATTAAAGCTCAGACAAGACAATTGCAAAAGGGGTAAAGGATGCCATCATATGAACAAAAAGTGTCAACTGGCAATCAATCTAGTCAAATGGATGGCCAGAGATCAAAAAAATGTTACAGTCAAATAAGTCAACAGAATAAATCAAGAAGCTCTTAAAAAATTCAAATCAAAATCATACTGTCTTAATGAATCAGGAGATTTAAAAAAAAAAAAAAAAGATTTCTATTAACTCAATTACCATTAAGACTATTTCCCTAAATTTTCCAACTTGCTGCAAAATCTTCTTGAGAAAACAAACATCATTCAGAAGCTTTAAAATAATAAAAATCTTTTCACATTGAGTATTCTTTGGATTATAATCAATTTGGTATAAGCTAGTACAGATCCAATTATAAGAATTATCATCATTAGATTTCAGATTTTATTGACTTATAAGTAAGAGTAGTTCACATGCCAGAATTATTGCTTCAGACTGCCTTAGGAAAATGACTGACTTTTTATGTTCAATTCACATACACAGTCACACATTCTGGATGGACATAGACGCCAAAAAAGCCCTCATTTTTGCCTCATTTTTGCATACAAAGAATGAGATCTGGAATTAAACATTTACAAGATAATTAAGTTTCTTTAACTACAAAGCTAAGTACATTAAGAAAAAAGAATAGGGCATAAGCCGAATCAGTGACATGCAATGGAAATTTGAACTACAGGCAGCTCGTGTCAGATGGCTAACTTCAGAAAACAACACAAAGATGTCTGGGTTACTTTGATTCTTTCTTGCTGTTTTCACTGGGGGAGAAAGTTATCCCTTTTATTACCGATAAGCTTTTCAGTTCCAAATAGAACTCTCAGTCAATCCTATAGGTAGGAAATTATTCCTTATTTTCATGAAAAACTTATAAGTCAAGCTTCTGGAAAGTTAACAGAGCCTTATCTATCTCTAGAATTCATATGGCACTCTGACTCCTCACTCTAGCAACAACTAGTAACATCTTGCAGATCAGCCAGTTATGAACAGGAATCAAGTCATTCACAGGCATTAACCCAGACTATAGCTGATCAGCAGTAACCTCCCAGTCCCACAAAAGCTACAGATCTCTTCCTATTGTCTTCAAATGAGCCACATTCTGTCACTGGTGAAACCCACAAACTGGAATAAACACTGAAAGCAAACAGGCATGAGTTTTCTGAATCACAGACACACTTGCGTTTTCCATAGGGACCTCAACAGCCTGGAGAATGCAGTAACTGAAACCTCGGGACTATTTGCAAGTCCTGCATCTGAGAAGGAACAGCCCCCGTGTTCTACTTATTTCTGACAGATCCTTTGAGATACCAGGCAAAAGTATTCACAGGAGGGCTAGGAGTCATATACAGAAAGAAGTATTGTACTCACCCAACTGGTGACGGGGTTCTCTGGCTGTGCAGCACTCCCCTCAGGAAGCAGCCTACACCCAAGAGAAACTCTCCCATCAGTGGCTGGCCTTCGTATGAGTCTGAGTGGCTTCACCCCTTCTGGTCACATGGGGAACACAGGTGCAAATAATCTGCTTGTGCTCCCTGGGCCAGAGACACCCCTTCACCAGGTGCTTAATCACCAGTGCAAGCTGTGGCCTAACAGTTCCCCTACGCTCAGGCACCAGTATGCACACATCCAGCTGGACACCCAGCTGGAAAGCAGCTAGGCAGAAAAGGACCTGGAGGTCGCAGTGGACACCAAGTCAAACACAAGCCAGCCACGTGCCTGTTCTGCACAGAAGGCTAACATTAGGGAAAGTCTTGCTAGCAGGTGGGAAGAGATGATTCTCTGCTTAGCACTACTGGCGAGACCATACTTGGAATATGGTGTTCAGCTGAAGGCTCCCCAGGGCATAAGAGATGGAAGAACTAAGGAGTGACCAGTAATGGGTCACTAGGATAATTAAGGAACCGGAACATCTCTCCTGTGAGAAAAGGCTGAGATTTGGGACGGTTTAGCCTACAGAAAACAAGGTAGGGTGGGGGCAGAGTTGTATATGAAGTGTATATAGTTGTGTATGAATATCTGAACAAATGATGCAAAGAAGACAGAGCTAGGCTTTTTCCAATGGTGCCTGGTGACAGAACAGAGACAACAAGCAATACAAAAAGGAAACAGATTCCCTCGGAATATCAGGAAACTTTAAAAACTGTTTTTATGCTAGGGTGACAGAACACACTGGCTGCCCAGATGTTGCAGAGTCTTCTCCTTGGACATTTTCAAAAGCCACATTTGTTGTGGTCCTGGGCACCTCACTCTGGGCAGCCCTGCTTCATCAGGGAGGCTGAACCAGGTGATCTCCTGAGGTTACTTCCAATCTCAACCATTCTGTGATTCTTAGAAACACCTGTGCACTAACTTTGCCATTTTCTCTCTGTAGATTAATCTAGTGTTTTCAGGCAGGATTCCAGCTGGAAACAAGTAAACGGCTGTTTATCAGTAGCATCAGTGCTTATGGTTAAAAGGATGTTCAACATAAGTACACTTGTTAGCCTGGATTAGTTTTCAGTAATAATAACTGTTCATAGATTGATCAAGAAAACCTTTGGTCCATATGGATCCATCGGTATTATTATCTTTGCAAGATGACAAATCTAAGTTAAAAGCCTTGTTAGCTTAAATTGATTCTTATGCAAGAAATAAAACTGTATCTTCAATAAAAATTGAAGCATGTAATCTTAACTTCATCTACTTGACATTAATGTACCTACAAATACATTCTCCTTTACAGACTCAAGATTTTTTCCCCTCAGTATTTTTAAGTCATTCTACATTAATAAACTGACAGCTGACCTGTACCACCTACTGTATGCCTTTCACGGATCAACAGCTTTTCAAACTTGAAATCTGTTTTTCAAGTCTGGAAATTAAACCACACACAGTTTTGTTTTGTTTTTTTTTAGCCATTTCCCTAAGCACAGAACTCTTTCTTTTAGTCATACAACACAAGTGGAAAAGCAGCAAAAATCTCCATACCTTGTCCACCGGCAGGCCTGTACTGAATAGAAAATGATCACTTACAGCAAAAGTTCGGACTCACCACCATTCAGACTTTATCTAGCAAGCATTGCTAATTGAGGCAGTAAATAAACAGGTGTTTCACTCAAGGTCATGCTTGAGATACAGTGAATGAACTTCCTGTCAACAGATTCTACTTCTTGTAGAAGCAGAGGAAGGCACTCGCTTAAATACTGTCCAGAATCAGAATAAGTTTTGCCAGCAAGATTTAACATCATCTTGAAACACGGCTGTGGAAAACCCCCCTTTTTTTTTTGAGGCTCATTTTTCCATGATATCACATTATCACATTAACAGATTCTGTTTCAAATACTTATTAATACTTTTCATTCAGATGTAAATAATGCAAACTGCAACATTACTCCAACGCACACTGACGTACCCATTTCCTTTAACAGTATGTGAAAAGAGCTTTGCATTTTATTATTAGTTCCATCCTTCTTAATATGAGAAATATTTTACGGTCAGTGTGTGCTTTTCATCTTCACAAATGTATTCTCACACTCGCAATAACGAGTACAATGCTCTTATTTGCAGCATAGAGGAGTTCCACAGAGGTAGTTCAGATTACTCTGGTCTCACTTTAATGTGAAAATCCTCCCATTCTCCTCATCTCATTGCATACAGTCACTTTCCCTCCCAGACATACAGTTTAAGTCATGTTATAAATGCAAGGACCGAGGCCAGGACCTTTGTATATATGTCAAGCACCCCCACACAGCCCAACACTAACAACAGCAAAGTAATTTTGCACAAGCTACTTTTGCATCTACGACCAGCTATTGTCCATTTCCATTAGTGCACACAAAATTACTGCTCAGTACAGTCATCCGTACAGTACAACACTAACCAGATCATTATATAGTTCTTTCCAATAACTGCTCTAACACACTGATCTATTAATACCACATACAAGTTTCCCTTGTATCACCTTCCCTTCCATAAATTCAACAAGACATAAAAAAAAAAAAAAATCAGAAATACTTGGAAATTACACGTGGGAACAAATGTGTTTAAAATAGCCATGCCTTTCTGAAGTGATAAATCACACTAAAGACACAGACATACTCTAGTTTCAACACATGCATGTCTCAGCAGAGAAATGGGTTTTTTTACAATAATCTACTACTTTCTTCTCCCAAGATAAGTTTTGACAAGGATTGGTTTCTGCCACACTTACCACGTTCAGCACTCATTCGTTACCATTTCTTGTTATGAATGTTTTCATCTAACACAGCCTCCCTTTACTTACGTTCTGAAACACCAACTGCAGTTCATAGAGTCATAGAACACTTTGGGTTGGAAGGGATCTTTAAGATCATCTAGCTCCAATCACCCCTGCTATAGGTGGGAACACCTCCCACTAGACCAAGTTGCCTAAACCTGTATCCAGCCTGGCCTTGAATGCCTCCAGGGAGGGGGGAATCCACAACCTCTCTGGGCAAACTGTTCCAATTTCTCACTATCCTTACAGTAACGAATTTCCTCCTAATATCTAGTCTAAATCTACTCTCTTCCAGTTTAAAGCCATTTCCCCTTGTCCTGTTGCTACGTGCCTTTTTATAAAGGCCCTCCCTAGCTTTCGTGTAGACCTCCTTCAAGGACTGGAAGGCTGCTATAAGGTCTCCCTGGTGCCTTCTCTCCTCCAGGATGAAGAGCCCTAGATTTTTCAGCCCATCCAGCCCTCAGGATCATCTTCGTGGCCCTCCTCTGGACCTCCTCCAACAGCTCCATGTCCTTCTTGTGTTGGGAGCCCCAGAACAGGATGCAGTGCTCTAGGTGGGATCTCATGAGAGCAGAATAAAAAGGCAAAATAATTTCCTTTGACCTCTTCATCACACTTCTCTTGATTCCAACCCAGGATACACTTTGTCCTTCTGGGCTGCAAGAGCTCATTGCCTGATCATGTTGAATCTTTCATCAATCGATACTCCCAAATCGTTCTCCTCAGGGCCTGTACCTGTGCTTGGGATTGCCCTGACCCAGGTGAAGGACCTTGCATTTGGCCTTGTTGAACTTCATGAGTTCGGCATAGGCCCACCTCTCAAGTCTGTCCGGTTCCCTCTGGATAGCATCCCTTTCCTCTAGCGTGTCAATTGTACCACTCAGCTTGGTGTCAACTGCAAGCCTGCTGCATGTGCTCTCAATCTCGCTATCCATATCACCTACAAAGGTCTTATTTAACACCAGTCCCAGCACCAATCTGTGAGAAATGCCACTTGTCGCTAGTCTCCACTTGGACACTGAACCATCTACCACAACTCTGAGTGCAAGCATCCAGTGAGTGATCCATCCATCAAATCCCTTTGTCTCCAACTTGTTGGCCAGACAGCAAATGCTTTGCACAAGTTCAGACAGATGACAACAGTTGCTCTTCCTATATCCACTGTTGCTATGGCTCCATCATAAAAGGCCACCAAGTTTATCAGGCATGACTTTCCCTTGGTGAAGCCGAGTTAGTTACCACCAATCACCTCACCTTTATTTTCCATGTGCCTTAGTAGGATGTTCAGGAAGATCTGCTCCATGATCTTGCCAGGCACAGAGGTGAAAATGACTGGCCCATAGTTCCCTGGACCTTCTTCTCCTCTAGAACATGGAGTTATGTTTCCCCTTTTCCAGTCAGTGGGAACTTCACCAGACTGCCATGAGCTTAGCAGCTTCATCTGCCAGTACCCTCAGAACCTGTGATGAATCTCATCAGGTCCCATGGACTTGTGCACCTTCAAGTTCTTTAGATGGTCTCAAACCTGATCTTCTCTTACAGCAGGCAGAACTTCCTTCTCCAAGCTCCCTCCTTTGCTTTCTGCAGCTTGGGTGATATGGCTAGAGCTCTTGTCAGTGAAGACTGACGGAAAGAAATCACTGGGCACCTCAGCCTTTTCCATATCTTTAGTTGCCTAAGAGTTATGAACTTGACAGAGAAAGACCTCAGCCCAATCCTTCATAATTTACCTTAAATAGTAGTAGAGCAAGATAGATAGTTTAAGAAATACTTAGGCAAATTTAGAATAATTCAAACAACAGCCATGTTGCTACAAATTTTAGCATGTGTGGCTTAAATTTGCAGCTGGCTCAAGGTGCTACTTCCTCTTTGTCAGCCTCATAAAATCAAGACATCAAAGAGGAAACATCCCTCCAAGTCACTTCACACATTTTTACTACACCGCAAAGGTCATATTCCTGCCTTGTTTACATGTCTGTGGCTTTCATTGACTTCAAGGTCACCCTTCCAAGACAATGGACATCACATTTGCATGAGGAGAGCTTTAAAAAAAAATATTAACTTATCATCGCATTTGGACATCACACATTTAAAATAAGGGAAAAGTTCTACAACTTAAACTTACTTGACATTCCCTGCAGCTCTTAGCTAATACTCGTTGACCTTCTGCTAGCACTTTGCCTCCGTAGATACACTTTGCTGTAATTTGGGAAAAAAAGGTGAGAGATTAAAAATGTATAAATAAAATGAGCATTTAAGTAATAAACAAAAGCAGAAGTATAACACTAATCTAAAACCAGTCATCACACTCATATAGATACATTAAAAATATGATACATTTTGTTTTCATCAGAAGTCAGTATGATACATAACTAATAATAAACTCATTTTAAGAGCAACTCATTTTAAAGAGCAGACTTCCTCAACTGAAGAGGAATAAGAGCATAAGAATAAATAATAGAGCCCAATTCATTAGCATTCATTAGAAAATATTACTGACGCAGTAGTATTAGCTACTATATATATGTTACCAGAAGTCTTCATTACTTCTTTCAAGAAAACTGAGATGCTTCGTGTACCTCAGGAGAGTAATATAAGCACAGATTTCAATTAAACCTTGAAATTTTTTTTGGCAGGCACAAAGGTGAACTCTTCAGCTTACTGGAAAACTGGCAAATGGATTTGATTTAGCAAATGATTCTATTGCATCAATCTACTGAAGAAATACATTTCAGAAAAATATCCTGAATATGCACCTGAAATAAACAGGTTTCCAAGGAAACTGAAAGTCCCTACTAAAAAAAATTACTGCCTGAAGTTTTGACCCCTCTGCTAAAGGCTACCAGATCCAGACACAAACCAAGAGATTAGAATGTGAACTTTCCTCATCCTATGAAAAAATCAACTAGCTTTGTTTAGAATTACCACCGCTACGAAGAAGGCAAACTCCAGCAAATCCATGGCAGCCAACAGCTTGGTCAAGTATTACCATAACTATTCATAGTAGTCTTGAAACTGAACGTCTAAGTTCCAGTCCCATAAAGGACAGTAAATACACTAAACTGGTCTATTATTTTCCACAAATCAAGTATCCATCACAAAGGCACTCTACGTTACTAACAACTCAATGCTGAACACTGACAATATGACTTTTCTTGCAGTGTTTCTGCTATCTCTGTGCTCGACCAGTAACAGACTGGCCAATTACACTAAAAGGAAAGCAAAAGGACGTACTGTAAATGGCCAAAGATTTGAACATTTCATGAGTTGCAGCAAAAGCACTGTGAAAGTGGAAGCATTCTAAGCACTCAAATCTCAGAAAATAAATCACAGATCCACTTCTCTCATAAGCACCTACAGGTGTGCACACAATTTTAGCAGTTGATGCCAACAGCCAGTTTTCCACAATAGCAACTGTCACAGCCAATTTGATTACAAATGCCTTGAAACTAAAGAAATAGTAGGTCAATCATCATAATCACAAATGTGCTTCTAAGGATCTTCAGTTTAAACATACATACAAAATGCTCTTTTAAATTAAAAAAAAAGAAAAACAATTTTTCAAAAAGAACTGTTTTCATTGTCCACTATGCATACAGAAATCAGATTTTTTCCTTTTGGTATCTCAGTTTTCTTGACTTTCTCTAAAAATACCCCAGTTTATACGGCTGAGTTGCAAACTCACAAGGAAAAACTGCAGATCAGGAAGTTTCATTTACATCAGTAATTCAAGTAAATATTTTTGGGAGACAATGAATTAAAGAACTTTTCTGTTTTCTTCTATTTTTCCTCCTGACATGACTGCTTCTAACATGAAAACGGACACACCTGACAGCAAGTCAAGTTAAACCACAACTGAGAAAAAATGATGAGATTTTCAACACAATTATAGCCTTTTGTCAGATAGTAATCTAAAGCCAACACAAGATGGCAGGGATCAAAACAGAATCACCTCATTTTTAAAACCCTTAACATATCAGACACCAGAACTGCTTTGTTAGTTAACCCACAGCTGAGACAGGAAACTTCAATAATCCAGCCATTCAATAATCCCTAGAGACAGCAAATTACAAGTGATGATTCTATCAGAGCAAAATAAGAAAAGCTCAGAGAAATTAACACCTGTGGTGCAGCCTCCTGGAAATCTCCTGCAATTACTGCTACATACCCAAAAGCAACTGACTGTGGCCCCAGTATATCATTCTGTCAAGGAGCTGGCATTTGCAATCAATTTCAATCAACTTCCATACATCTCTTCCCACTGACTGACAAGCTGAGTTCTTGTCAGAATAACAAGTCAAGTTTGTGCCAATCACTGACAAAAGACAATTCTGACTGTTCATCTTTCCATTACAAATATCAGGACCACAGTTTTCATGGGGATATAAGCTGAAACTACAATTTGGTGCCTAGCAATTACTTCATGTCCAATTTTAACTGTTGTACATACATGTGTCAGCAAACACATGTCAAAAAAAGCATCCATACTCTACACATTCAAGAAGGAACTTTCTAGACTCCCGGTGTTTTAAATAAAAAGATATTCTGAGACAAAAAAAAAAATTAATTGAGGCAAGACCACCTTTCCACCTGAGTTCCCTGTTCATAGGAGTCTTGTGGTAAGCAGAATACTTAGAACAAAATGCAACTGAAAGAAATGAGACAGCATGAGTAAACAACCAAACGAGATAACAGCAAGTGACCTTTGTGACATCCGTGCTTCGGACTAATAAATTCAATGACTAAAGCAAGCCAAAGGAAGTCTAAAAAAACGCTCATCTTTTCCTAGTAAATCTTAAAATAATTCAACAGCTTTGTCTTACAACTTGTAGAAAAAAATTATGCATGAAGTTTGATGTTCTACAAGAAGAGGCCAAAACATTTATTTTTTCTGCTTCTTAAGGCAAGATGGGCAACAGTACTCAGGTAAAATTCCCATGTATAAATTGTCTTTGTCCCTCATAGTACCATTAAGGCATCAAATATTGATGATTTCTTCCAAGAATGTTACCTACAGCTTTCATTTCCAGAAGACTAACAAGACTAACCACAAAATTTACTTCTTTTCATCAACTTATTTTGAAATGAGCAAAAACAATCACTGTACACAGTGACATTCACTCAGGTTCTGAAATTCTATTATGTTTAATGAAAACCTTCCAAACTGAAATAAAAGACAGACAAAAAGATAACACCCGAGTTTATTACTTGTCAGTATGACAAGTTTAGACCAAAGGCTTCAGCAGCAAGAGGTACAAGCTGCAGCAAAGATAATCTTTTTTATTACTGCTTGTTTTTCACAAACAAGTAGAAGAACACTTTCACTCCAACAAAACATAGCAAGACAATCTTGAAGACTTGCCATGCGTGTTCATTTAGAAGAAAATTACAAAAATCAAATTCACCACTGCAACTCACTTTACCTGAATCATCAGGAGCTATTAAAGTCTTTATAAAATGCACCTGCTTTTAGGCCAAGTTTAGGTGCTTAACAGAGGGCGTAAGAAAAACGTTTTTGATCTACTTACCCTTGCATACTTTACAGCACAGGCTATCCACATGCACTGGGAGAGCATCAGGAGGGCAATCAAGAGGGGGACAGGACATCCTTCGACATTCCACAGCTCCACTCTAAGAAAATGTTTTTAGGACAAAATTCAATCCCTGTAGTTAGTGAATACTATATACAAAATAGATAACGCAGAAAACTCTTATGGTAAATGAAATCACCTCTATGCATTATACACTCATCTTTCATTAAGAAGTTTAGTCCAATCCAGCTACAGATTTGAAACCAAAGCCATCTGAAGATAAGCTATCCCTGTGTAGGTACCTATTAACTAGTTTTACTCTGCTTTCCCTGAGTATAACACATCAAGAAGAGTACACAAGCTCATCCCTACAACAACATAAGCACCACTTTCTGTAAGCTGTGCCAATCATCTCTGATACTTCTAACAATCTGTTTTCTATTTTCTTGAACAAACAGACTCTCTTCAGATATTTATCAAATAATTTCAACAAGACAAGATTTACATATTAATACTCTTCTGTTCCTTAGTTTTTCACAGTGATAAATGCTGAAAACAAGATCTGCATGTTGTTACCGTTCAAGATGCAACTAAGCATCTATGAATACTATTAAGATAAGGCCTCCATTTAAAAAAACTACTGTGAAAACAATTCAAAAATCAAATAAAAGCAACGTCCGCATTCACCCCAAAACCATAAAGCCTTCACAAATATAATCAAAACACACAAGACATGATTGTCAAGGGAAAGATTTTATTTTTAAAGCTTCGACATAAGATGTGTCAGATTTTCATTTATTTATTTTACTATTTACCTCCCTATTGTTCATTCTGCCACTAGATGCATGCTAAAAACATAACAATTCTTGGAATTCATATTATGTATTCAAGGACCGTTTTCACATTTTGAGTCCTACTTCTTAAAGTCCTTAGAAGGTCTTACTTTGCACGTGCAGTTCCTGCAGTGATCATCTTCAACCCAAGAATCTTTGTCTCTATAGATCAATCCATTTACTTGACAAGTCTTCTCACAGTGACAGTCTTCCAATCGACTCAGTCTTGTTTCCGCATAATTTAGCTATAAATGAAATTAACTTGATGAGATTTCTTTAGTTCAAACATGCAATTTTTAAAAGCCAAACATGAGAAAACTTAAAATTTATTTTTATCTGAACCAAATTTAACCATAACATTTGAAACTCCAAACCAAGATGTCAGCAGGTAACAAATAACCCTACTCATCTGACTTCGATGGAGCTGTGCGTGTGATCTAACATCAGCTTATGATATACACAACTATCTCTTGTACTGTAATGAACCCCACTAAGATCTCCTTAGGCACTACGAAAAGTGCATAAGCTACAATTGATTTTAAATCAAATTTCTTAATTGCTCATCAATTTGCTTACAAATCTTAAGTCCTGATAGCTAGCAGACTGACTTCTTCTAATTACTTCCGCCTGTTCATTGTCAGCATCAGCTAGACTAATGCTCTCTGACTCGTAGAGAGGCTGTAACTTTATGATAATAAGATTTACAGCATTCTAATACAGCGTAGTATTCCTAGACTGACCCATGGACAAGTCCTGCTCCTGGAAAAAAACCCTGGATTTGTGGATAGCACTTAACATTCCTTACTCTTTATATTACCTCCTCAATTCCAACTACTACTATCTACACACCAGCAATTGCTGTATTGACTAACGAGATACAATGCAATAACAAGTAGGGGCAAAGCACATTCATACAGCAGTAGAAAGAAGGCAAGGCTTTTGGAATTCCCTCCTCACCACCTCACAGACCTTCCCTTCCTCAGAGGCATTGTCTTAAAGTGAGACTAATCCAGGGAGGAACACTCCCACCATATGCATATCTGGTAGCCAGTGTCATCATCTCTAACCCTTAACACAATTTCTAGTGACATTAACTAAAAATCCAAATAAAATTTGAAATTAAAAAATCCAGGCTGCATATTTGGAAGTAAACGTGCATTCTTTCGACCCCACAACTGCCACTGCTCTAAAAACCATCCCATTGCCAGCTAGAAGGCAATTTCTCAAGGTCCTGATTTTTTTTGCTTTCACATTTGCATTGGAACCACTGCAAACACTGAGGCAAATGACTAAATGAATGCATACCTTATCCTGTTATGAATCCAGTGCTGTAATTCTGATTTATAGGCTTTATAAAGGTGTGCAGTGCTGTAGGCTTTTTTACATGATGGTATATTTTTGACATTTGTACATTTTCATCCTCTAAAATTCCAAACACTTTACGTAAAAATATTGTAATAAGCCTTTTTTCATTTCTGCCAGTATAAGAGCAAGATATTTAGAGGAAGAAAAGGAAAAAATTAGCAGGCAAGTAGCTGTGGCCTGTTTCCTCTGCAGTCCTGAGGAAAGAAAGCTGAATAATTGTTCTTTATTTCTTAAATTGTTTATCTGGTGTAATACTGGGATTGATACACATCTCCCCAGAATGCACACCTGGTGATTTCAAAACTGCTCTTCACATTTCAGAAACAAAACTATCCTCTTACTGAGTTGCTTGTTTTCAACAGAACCTCTTTTCTGATTGTTCTATTTAGTCACTATGTTTACCACCTAAAAGCCGTATTTAGTTTCATTTAAAAGGTGTCTGACCTGTCTTGTGCTTCTACTTTATAACAGGTCTCGTATTTAAAAAAAAACAAATTAACAATGAACATTCACATACAAGTTTGCTAGACAACGTTTAATATTTTTTTTTTTTCCCAGAATATGTATTTTTGAAACTAGTATCTAATATCCTTTGTCAGGACTATAAATATCTCCAGGCAGAGAAGAAAACACTAAGAAAATAAATATTTTCTCCCTTACAGCTTTCTGGATTGTTTATATTATTTTGCTTAGTAAGCTTTTTTTTTTGTTGTTTAAATCTCATTTACCTCCTGCCCCATGAAATCAGCTAAAATACCCTTCCAAATGTTGTCAAATGCACAAAACTAAATTTGCTAAACATTTAAAATCTGGCTCTTCAAATATCTTACATTTCCTAGGATATGAATGGGAATATACTACTGAAGAAGCCCACACCATACCAGTTTCCACATACTAGCCTAATCCTGAGTTCTTAACATTCAGGAATGTTGGACTAGCTGTTATTCACATAGTGTACCTTCCATGTTTCTTTTCTGTCCACACAAATAATTGCAAAGAGATTTCTGTTTGAAGCATGTTATTTCTAGTGAATCTAATAACAAATTAATAACAAATGCCTCACAAAACAACCCATCAAATGTGGACAGGAACATTTTGTTCACAGAATTACCCATGGTCATATACATTCACAATATGAACAAATGAGATGAACTATTCCAGGAACTCAAGAGTTTTATTTATTTTTTAAATATCAGATCCAAGCTGCAGTCTATCTGACCTCAGTGAAGGAAGCACTCCCTAGAAAGTTTTGCACTGACAGTCTTCAGAATCTTCCAGCCCCAGCAACAAATAAATGAATGAAAAGCACACTTACACATGAGCTCATAATTTACCAAAAATAAATTGTAATGCACTCTCCAAGTGGATGCAGAAGATGCCCGCACTGATTTCAGTGCAAAAATTGCACTGTTTTACCTATAATTTTTAAAGAGAAGCCAGCAGTATTTCAGCACGTCAGTTGGGAGTGCTGAAATATTGCATGCTCCTTTTCACCTGCAGCAAATGAACGTTAGCTCAATTTTTAACACACTGATCTACAGTGCTTCCCTACTAACAGACAGAAGATTAAATCAATTGAACTAATTTATTGGAAAGATTTCGATAATTCAAATGATGGCAAAGTAAGCATAAGCTTTAGAAACTATGTCTTCACAAACATTGGTACAAAGAGGCCAACGGCAGTAAGCTCGTTTCAGGTCATCACTGTATACTCCTGTTTACTATCCACACAACAACTTTCTGTAGTCAGTGCTTTGCCTCTGCACCAGCACAAGACTCATGGGGCCCTGAGATAAAGCTCAAGGGAGAGCCCTCAGAGCTCCTCTCCTATCTACTGCATAATTTGCACCGCTACCAACATTACAGGACCCCACTGTCACTAGGCATGATGTTTTCTTTCCACAACAGCCCTGGTTTGCATCTTCATAGTTTTGCATTATATGAACAGCACTTGCACATTCATTGCAAACAACATTCACTGGGTTATTATACATCTGTAACCAATTACAGACTGAGGGAGTAAGCGAAACCCTAGCTATCACAGATCCTAAAAGCTACAATTGAACTTGGAACCACAGGGCCTGCTATTCCAAAACATCACGCTCATTCTCTGCATCTCCTCGTGCAAGGCCAGAAGCCAGGCATCACTGCCCATGCACGTTAGCAGGCCATCCTCTGACCACCTGCCCTGCCAAATGGGATCTCTGCAGGATGCCGTACATTCTTCCAAATCCTGCTCTTTGCTTGCCTAATGTCCCATATGATATTACTTATACCTGCACTAGTATTACTTGTGGCTACTGACCTCCAGGACTGGACAGACGGATACAAATCTTAGTGCTTCTCTCACACGTCGCTATTTCTTTTTCTGCTGCAAGTATTTTTCCTGAATAATAGTATTTCTGCACACATTGCTACAAAAACAAAAGTCTACACTACTATCACTGAAAAGGAACTCACAAAGAAGTATTATCTCAGCACCATGTTCTGGAAGTACAGAGTCTTCACAGTACAAATGCTGCATTATTTGCTTTCCCTCGTAAAGTACTAGCAAGCAAAAAAGTAATTAACAGCAGTGCAAGCAAGTCACTCAGTACAGTGCATAATTGGAACTTGCTCACGGCATCAGCAGGGCTCAAAATAATTGCCTGTTTCACACTGCAAGCAGTGAATTCAACTAAAAGCTTCGCATTTCCTATTTGGAGTCAGCTTGTCCAAACCATATCAGCTGGGTAACTGGATTCTCAGTATAATGTGCACATTATCTTTAAAAAAGTTCCCTCCCTGTTAGGAAAGGAAAGGACACTTAGAAGCAGCAGAGTAACAAGTATCATACATATCAATGTTTTTCTGCTAGTAGCACTACTATGCACATCTTGGTTCTGAAATTCCTTTCCAGTAACAACACTGAGATTGCAAGTAACTCCAGGATGGTTTTTTTGTTGCACTTAAATCTACAAGTAGTTAACACACAAATGCTGATTCACATAAGACAATTAATTGCTCCTTAATAAGAACAGACGTTTCACTGACATTAACATCAAAAAATGTTCCCAGGGTTCCCTTCAGCACAAGCCAAGGGATCATCCATCTCAAAAACACAGCTTCCTAACCTGGAACTTGACCACAGCCTGAGCTGAAGGGCTTTAGGTAAGACAGACATTGGCTGCACAGTGTGGGAGCAGAGCCTAAGGAAAGTCCCCAGCAAAAATCGCTGCAGCTTCCCATTCATCATTTCCCCAGTCCAAAACAGAAGGGGAAGAAAAAAGAAAACCAAACACCACTCTGCCTAACTGGAGCTGAATTCACTTCTACACTGTAAAAGTCATTGATCAAAGGTGTTGAGATCAGCACAGCCAGCAGATTTATAGACATTTCCTCATTTCAGCTCCCAAGGAGAAACGATACCAGTCCTGAAGATTTCACAGGACTCCCCACAGGCAAAACCACACACTGACAGAATCACATGGTGAGGAAATTGTTAAGGGATTTCACTCCTTTGTTTCCACATTTATCCCTCAGCATGGAAAAGAAAATCAAGCTAAGGTTTCTCACAGAAATCAAACCCCAGGCATTTTGTCGCTAGCTACCAAATGGTGAGCCAGACAATAGAAGCTGTATGAGAATTAAGTGACATCCACGAAACTGTCTCCTTAAGTCCACTGCAGATAGGGCTACTGGCAGAAAGAGGGGAAAAACAGCTCTACCATGAAAACATAAAATAACTGCAAAAGGAACACAGACTTATATGATGGTCTTAGTCCAAAAAGAAAGAGGGAATTGACAAAGATGTTTAGGTACCTACTTTTGCAGTCATTTTCGCCAGGAGTTCTTGTAAATCCATGATTCCTTGCACCAGGCTTAAGAAATCACTGCAGGTTGGGCATGCTCAATAAAGGAAGTTTAAAAAGAAAAAGGAAGGGAGGAAAAGAGGGGAAAGAGGGAAATAACCCATAAATAAATAAAGTCTGTCACACAGCTAACATGTCACATGCTGCTTATCTGCACATAAAATACAATCTGTTTACAGACATTGTGTCAGCACACGCAAGAATGACAATCCTGAAAATACATACATATTTTCTTCAAGAATAAAAAAATCATCCACATTAAAAAAAAAAAAAAAAAAGAGATTTAGAAAATAATACTTACTGCGATTCAGATTAGGACACTGCGTTATATATCCATTAGGTATAAAGACAACTTTCACATCTTGAATAACACCCTTTGTAAAAGAAGAGATAACTGGTAATACAGAATACAAACATTCACTCTGACCTGTGTCATAAGTCAGTTGTTGATGGTGTACAAAGAAGAGACCAGTGCAGTCTGCTAACGTGGAATATAGCTCAAGATGATGAAAAAAAACAGCAACTCTTCCTCCCTAGTTTCTTGTGTAATTTTCATACCGTGCTTTTTTTAGTTTTGTGTTTTGCAATCAAGTGTAAGCTGCTTAAATGTCTCAAAATGGGACCAAACAAGTGAAAAGATACATTAAATAACACCCATTACACAAGACACTTGACCACAAGAAAATAAAACACCACCACAGCACTACTCTCTAGTGATTTAGCCAAACAAGACTGTGAAATCTATCATCATACAAGGAACAGTATAAAGAGCAAGAGGTAAGCATCTATATTTTAACTGTTGGGTCGTGCAGCCTGCTGGCTTTGTATCTCAGCAAACAGTTCATGTAATCACACCATCAGTTAGAATTAAATCTGCTTTCTAACCCAGGCAGATGGAGAGATCCCCTGTGTAGGGCTAGAGGAAATCAGAACTCCAAGGTCAGGAACAGACTGCATGTCACGTGAGGCTCAGAGATCAGACCAAGCAGGGCAGGAGAAAGTACCAGAAGATCCAGTACCAGCCTGCAAGTTATCTCTGAGTTGCAAAAGCAACTGACAAAAGCAGAGGACTCAAAGCATCACCCTGTATTCCCTGCACACGTCTGCCTTGAGAAACCCTAAATGTGTCCAGTAGCCTAAACATGCTGGAGGTACATTCACTCAGTGCAAAGCTCTTCCTGCACTTTTTTTTGTACTGTGTAGCCTGCTTACTCCCCAGCACCCACTAACTTCTTTAATAATGGCATGGTCATTAAGAGGAGCAAGGGAACACAAGGGACTGCAAGCACTGCAATTTACATTTCCCCGACTGTTCATCAGACAGAATGACACGCCTGTCTCCTCCCAGACACAGAAGAATTTAATACATTTCCTTCCAAATTAAAGATCATGGCAGTTATTACCTAATTAAATTACTGATTTCTAAGATCACTATAGTTTTTGGTTAACTCGCAGTGAAGCAGTTTTTGCAGACTAAGGGCAGTCACTTGCTCAAAATGCTCATTTCAATCCATAAATAAAATATAGGCCATTGTGCTTGAAGCCCTGCAAATGCAGCAACATTTCACATTTACATATTCGCTTTCTAAGACAGCAGAAGGTAATGAGAAGCACCGTCTTACTGCTTTATAATGAAATATTAACTGAAAATATTAATAGACATAATCAGATCACACTGTCTTTCCTGCAGAAGTGTATATATTTATTAACCTTTTCATCTACGAGAATAATGAAACCATCGTAATAATGAGAAGCAATGCTGTCAACAGGAAAAGAAACATCCTGAAAGCCATTTTATGCACTTTCTGCTAGTAGTTATCGGTAAGAAATCAGAAGCTGAGGTACAAAAATACATCTCAGGGCTTAAGCCTCTCCAGCGAAAGGCTTAATCACAAAAAGATGAGTTTACAAAGTTTCAGTGTAGCATCACACGGAGTTAAGAAGTCATCCAGAGAAAAGCAATGCTTTTCTTTTGCTTTGTTTTGTTTTGTTTTTCTCTTCAGTAAGTGCGTAAGGAATTTTCATCACATTCGCATTATATCTCCACTTCTGTGCCGTCGTTCGGACAGATATGCACTCAAATACAGATAAAGCGGTGTGGGGGTAATCTCATTTGCTAGAATTTTGTTTTCTGCATTCTTTAGTAGCCCCAAGAGGACAAACAACCTGAAGAGGACACATACTTCTGTCTCTTTTCCTGGCTACATGAAAACATGTTACTATGGGTTGATGTAAGAACACCAATTTAGCAGGACAGATGCCTTCTGTACCAAAAAACCCTTCTGAAATAGAGTTACCACGATCAAATACAGAAGTGACCCTTTAACTCGAAGGAGCACAGATTTCACTGATGTATTTTTTTTTAACAGAAAGAGTTCATTGCATGCAAAAGCTTATTACAGCCATAATTACTGCAACACTTATGAAGGAACCTGGACTATTCTTCCTTCAGCATTAAGTCTAGGTTGCTTAGAGCTTCCTACAGCTACAGCCAGAAGAATTAGGCATGCACAGCTCCCAGGGGGCAAATCCCTAGTTTAGTTTAGCATCAGGCAGAGCTTCTCAATCCACATTCTGTGGTAAGATATGAGAATTTGGCCTTGACAGAGAGATATCAGGTGTCAAAATCTTCTTTGTTCCTTTCCCAAAGAAACATCACCATTTATCTTTGATATTTAAACTTATAACTACAGCCAGAGCTTCACGATGCTCTAGTGTGAAGATCCTCCATCTGCACAGATTACCAGCTGCAAGACTAAATTCAGGTTTGTGGCACTAAATACCAAGCCCATCCCACGAGGATTTACAAACACAAAAGCCCTACTTATTGCACTTTTCATATCCATACTACATGGAGGATTTATCCCACACACTGTGTAAAGACCCATGCAACGCACAAGCCCTTTATTTCTACATTTTCACTTCCTCCATTGCTTTTCACCCTCTTTAAAACCTATTTCTGCCTCAAAGACTGCAGGCCTTACAGCTGTGTAAAATGCATAGGCTAAAGTTGGTAATAGACTCTGCACAGATGTCTCAGCAGCTGCTCTCTAAGTCCCATGTCTAGGCAGTACTACAGCAACCCCACTAGGCAAGCACCACATCAGCATTATGCTCCTCTACACAGTGAAGAACTCCATGCCAGGCACTTGAACAACTGACTTCGCCTTATTCCTTACAACTACAGGACCAAAACGACTACAGAGGCCTGAATGCCCGTATGACGATGTACAGTTAAAACACAAAGCACCTGCTGTACCTCAGAAACAAAAGTGGGATTGTAAGATCAAAACCTTCTAGAGCAGATCTGAAAATTACAGTCTTTCAACAAGGATCATTTAGACAGCAATGCATTAACAAGCTCATTTCTGCAGTAGTATTTGGAGGGAAACTTAAGGGGAAGGGTGCTCCTCAATGGCAAAATGAATTTTTGCAAGTAATTCTGACAACGATAGCCATCAATTCCATCCTAGAATAAGTGTCTTCTGCAAGCCTGGTATCACCAATCTCTTTCTTTCCTTTTGTTTCCCAATCTCATTATATGAATATTCTTTAGCACTAAAACAAATCTCACTTCTGGGCCACACAAAGAAGCCCAAAGGGTCTATGCGTGTTTTTCAAAGGACGTAATTCATGAGATTCCCTTCAAACCAAACAGATCTAGCTGTATTAAATTTGGTCTGCATTAGCTCCCACCGGTGATATGCCACAACTACTCAGCCTTGTCTAAATTCCAAATGTTTGGCCATAACAGTCAAACTACATAGCGAGAGATCCTAGTCGGAGGCTGACACCTCCACTCCCTTCATTACGCTGTACAGCACTTGATTCCCCAGCAAGCTTACTTGTGGAATAATCACTGAGAGTAAGGACTGGGAACAAAACATAAGGAAAATGGCAGCCACTGAGCAGCCGCTGTGCCTTAGAAATATTCTACTAGAAGACCACATCCTTCCCCCTTGCTCTTCCGATACACTGAAGAATCATCATTTGAAATTAGCGTAGAACGTACTCTAATGCTATTCACTTACAGAGTGAAAGAAAGAACAATTAATTAACTAGCTACCATTAAAATAAGATTATTTTTGCAACAGCATAGATGATGCTTAGAACAGTATCCAGTGCTTTTTCATACAAACACGTATTATCATGGCTCCAACACAAACACAAAATATGCTAATTCTTCTTTAATGCTCTTATTTCCCTGAAGAGCACTGTTTGCACTACGGAAAACAGATCTATTTATTTATATGCTAAAATGGTGAAACAAATTGCTCTGAAAAAGAACGGGAGGGTCCTGCTGACCATGTAAATATACAGAAAGGGTTGCGTACTCTTTACAAAATGGCAAAGCCCCAAGTTTTTGGTATGAGCAACGTACAAAAGTAAGACTTCTAAAACTATAAAGCAGGATTAAAAAAATACAACCAATTCTATTTCTGCCCCGAAGAAAGTTAGAGAAATATTTAAGCACGCATGAAGCAAAGGCACCTGTTGAGTTTCATTACGATCAATAAAAATGGTCAGCTCATTAGCATATTATTAGCTACCCTGCTGTTTCCGAAGTGTTACTACATTGAAATATTAATTTACAATTACATAATATACCAGAGTTCTGAGGCATCGGATGTCTGCATAAAATGAGAATTTAAGATGAGTAAATCCAAAATGACTTTTTTTTTCCTACATAGCTATAAACATATGTTTACCATCTGTGGAATTACGGGAAGCAGCTGAGGTAAAAAAACAGCAGCTGTAAAATAAAATAATGCTATCAATTTCACTTTACAGTGACAGCCAGCTGCTCAAAGATGGAATGAACTCCAGGTTCAGAGCAACTCTTCGACCATAATTTAACTTGAAAGAAAAGTTAGCTTTTATCTCTGTTTCACAATTAAAATTATTATTTGCTACAACAATCCTACCCTAAATAATTTTAGCATAAAAATAAACTTCCTAGCTTCTCAAGAGGTTGAGGCTTTGAGGCAAGGTCCTCAAAAATGCAGCAACTCGTAGAATTATCTTACGAATTGACTGCTTCAAAGTGAACCGAGTGGGCAGTAAATCACCGTGGCAACAAATCCATGCCAATATCAAGGATATACGGATTGGCCTATCAATACACCATATAGGCTCTTTTACTGATAGATAGTCCATGGCTTGTTAACCAAAACCTGAAGAAATATTGTCAGTTTTTCTGTAGATTGCTTCTGGTGGAGGAGGGGTTTTTTTGTTGGTTGGTTCTGCAATTGAAAATCAATCAAAACCATACAGGATCACCAAAAGCCAAAAAAAAAAAAAAAAAAAAAAAAAAAAAAAAAAAAAAGACTAAATGAAATATATAGGAGAGAACTTTTCAAGCCTTTGGTCATTTATCTTTCTTTCACAAATTTTTATTTCACATGGATGTACTGGCATATTCAATGACAGTATCTTGGGAAGACTTATAAATGGTAAGACCATCCTGCCACCTAGTCAGCCTTACAAGTAGCCTGGGCTTGGAGCTCCAAAAGGACAAAGAAGCTTATAAACAAAACCCAGCCACCACTCACTCTGCTGAGACATGACATGCTTGTCTGAGAAAAATACAGAGAAATGAAGTTATTCCAGAAACAGAAAATCTACTGTTTTGCAGCAAGGCACAGGCACTGCACAAAAACAACGAGTATCTGCCAAAGACTGCAGGAGCACGGCCTAGGAGATCTCCTCTAATCTGGAAGCCAATGCTGGAAAAGGCAACAAAGAACAGACACCCTCAAGCATCATGTGAGGATACTCTGCTAATAAAGTCATGGAGAGACAAGTCTCCAAAAGGGATTAAGACTGGACAGGAGCCTACAGCTCAGCCTTTGCTTTGGAAAATTTTGAAGATTAAAGCCATCGTCTCTGATGTTGTCAACAGTCTCATTATGAGCACAGGAGTGGCAAGGCAAGGCACAGTGGGTGGGTGAAACCCCAAGTAAGGAACCAAACCACAACATACTCAGCATTTCAGCCAGTAGCTACAGTATTCTACCTTACACAAACAGATTCTTCTGTGTAGGACCTGTCCCAAATCCCAGGCCCATGGTTTCAACTGAAATTCATACAAATTACATGAAGGAGTGTAAGATAACTAATCAAAAATATTTCATTGCCTACCTAGTTTCCTACTTCACGCACTATTTCATATCTGCTTACCTTAAAGAAACCATGTTTCCTGTTCCTCTGTCCAAGCCATAAATTACTTTCAGGTATCAGATTTGTTTCTGGGGGATCAATGATGCGTTCATAAATCCTGCAGAGGGAAAGCATTACCATTACTCAAATACTACTTTAACTCAGAAAAATTCCTACTCAAATTCAGACAGCAACAAAACGTATGAAGCAGAACAAGAACTAAACCTGCCATTAAACACAATGTTTATCACTGACAGTTTTGCAGTTGCATAATAATCTTAAAAGCAACAATTAAATTACTCAAGAAAATTGCAGTTTCCCTTGTGCAACTGTGCAGTGCTAAACTGAAGAAGCACAATGCCAGAACCCACTCTGCTAGGGAAAACAAAATGGGAAACCACCCTATCCTTAGTAGTCTATTTCAAACTCAGCTACAAGTCCTGAGGAAGAACAGCTGACATAAACAAGATCCAACCAGAGAAATAACATCTCAGTATTTTCACCCAGTCTCGAATTTTGAATGAACTTTGGAAAGGCCATTTGTTCCACCTCATACTCCCACAGCCTTTTAGGCTTTACGACTATTTTATCCATCCTTGTGTCTGGACTTGCCAATTTATCCATTTCTCCAGTTTACAGCTGCTCCAGAACTCATTTGGCTTGCATACATATTCTCCATGTGTTCTGCCTCTGTTACACAGCCAGTTTGCTCACACCAATGGCACAGATCTGATAAAGAATAGAAACTTCTTCTATTTGCTCAAGCTTTACAGACTGCAAAAACCTGCACGTGAACGCAGTAATCTCTATCTCAAATTCCTAAAATCAAATCATGGTTAAGTTGCTGTAATAATGCGTTTTGAAATTCAAGAAGCATCTGGAGTTTTAAAAAGACTTGATTTTTTTTATTTATTTTTAGGAAATCGGTAAAGGAGTTTACTTCATACCTTCATCAGCAAGTCAGACCACTACAATGATGATATCATTGCACTGGGTTACAAAAAATTCAAGATCAAAGATATTACAGACTCTAGAATCTCACATTACCGTGTTCCACAGGTGGGCATCACAAACTTACTGCCTCAGAACAAAACCAGCACATTTAATAAGGATTACTGAAAGATGACATATTTCCACTACTGTCCAGTTCAAAGCAGTGCATGCTGCTCTGTTATCATACCAACATGACAGCCAGTAGAAAAACTCCAAATGTTCCAAGTCCCACGATGTATGTACATCTTTGAAGGAGTGATTTGCATTTTTTCTTTAAAACTACAGTTTTAGACTGAATGTAAAAAATGAACAAAAATGATCACCAAGAAAAAAAATGCAAGGCATTCAACACAACCCATTACATAATAATTTTCCCATTTAGTGTCCAAGCTTTTCTAGCTCAGGCTCACCTAGAATTATCATTAGTTTTTGTGTTGTGTACTGCCGTGCTGTCAGAAAATTTATACATTTGCAGGGACCTAAAATGACCTTCCAGTATGAAAGAACTTCAAGAAAGCTCTACAAAGTTAAGTGCAAAGAATCATATGTGCTGAGTTTGCTAATCCTGAAAAGAAAATGACTTAGTAGAAAGAACCACTACCACTGCTAGGAACAAAACAGTTACATGAAAACTGTTAGCACATGAGTCAGATGATGCATTCTAATAGTCAACATTTTATTGCTCAAGTTTATTATAATTACAATCAATTCTAATTCATCACATTCCATCAACATGATACATTCAAAGCTCCAGAAATTTATGCCTCTACTAGTTAATTACTTGTTACTATCTCCAAAAAATTACTACGCCGAGTTGTTTTGTTGTTTGAACTGGTAAAACAAGATGGTATTCTTTTAAAGAGCTTTAAGAATTACAGGCATTTGACATGCGCTATCTTTATCAATATTTTAAAGTGTAAGCAGAACCCTTCCGCCATGCCTCATGTAAAATTAAAAGATCTACTCAAATGCTGTAAAATACTGAACAAGGAACAAAGAATTGAGGTTCTCAAGAAAGACAGTCGCCGAATTACATTACTTCAATGGGAATTTCTCTTAAGTATAACAACCTTTAATTTGTGGATATTCAAGAATGTTTTCTTTTCATTTACTCAGACAAGTTATAGGTTACAGTGTAACTACATTAAGAACAGAATCACAGAGGTTGGAAAAGGCCTCCAAGATCACTTAACCCAACTCTGCACCCACCACCAATATTGTCCACTTACACCATGCCCCTGAGTACCACATTTACCCTTTCCTTATGCACCTCCAGGGTCAGTGACTGAAATTTTGTCATGGCAGCCTGCTCCAGTTCCTCACCACTCTCTAAGAAGAAATTTTTTCTAATATCGAATCTGAACTTTCCCTGACACAACTTAAGGCCATCACGCCACATCTTCGGGCTGTTACATGGGAGAAGCAAGCCAATCCCCACCTTGCCACAGCCCTGTATCAGGCAGATGAGCTTCCTCTTCTCCAGACTAAAGCCAGTTACCTCAGCTGCTTCCCATGAGACTTGTGCTCCAGACCCTTCACAGCTTCAATACGCTTCTCTGGACATGCTCCAGGGCCTCACTGCATTTCTTGTAGCAAGGAGCCCAACGCTCAACACATCACTCAAGCTGTGGCCTCACCGGAGCCAAGTTCAGGGGGTAGGGATGATCAAATACTTCCTGCTGGCTGCCCTATTGCTGATGCAAGCCAGGATGCCATTGGCCTTCTTGGCTACCTGGGCACACTGCTGCCTCATATTTAGCCAAGCGTCAGTCAACACCCCCAGGGCCTTTTCCTCCATGCAGCTTTCCACCCACTTTGCCCCAAATCTGAAGCGATGCATGGGGTTGATGTGACCAAAGTGCAGGACCTTACATCTGTCTGTTACTGTATAAAAAATAACTAATCTCCATGGATATGCCCGTTAAGTAAGTTGGGATTCAAAAGAAAGCATAAGAAGTAGGTTGGTACTTACTTTCCCAGGTGAAAAGATATCCTGGATCATGCTATTTGGTTCATAAGCAAAGTGAATGTACTTTACTGTTGCTTGCTGTTAAACATCAGCAAGCATGCAGACATGCTACTGTAATACTCCTCATACTCTCGGCAAAGAAAAGGTCAAAAACTACACATGAATTTATAAGAATAGCAAAAAATCTGTAGCAGTCTACAAAAAGTAAAAACAACCACCCACACATTTGCAGGGAACAGTGTTTCACCCAGACGTGTAGATTACCCACGTGCTTACACCTCTTCCAAGCCTCTGAGTAGCTACTGATTATTCATTTATTTTCTACACTGAGGAAAAACCTGTAGAGCATAAACATTTTGTAACCCATCTCAAAGTGAAGTGACAGAAGTTACTACCTAGAGTTGAAATTCTATTATAATTATTGTCTGTTAAACATGAAAAAGCCTTTGCTCTACTCCTCCTCTTTCCAGCATTGACTTTCTTGTGCAAGGAAGCGTGCTTCAGACTGATAACCTGCTGAATAGCAAAAGGCTTTTTTGTTTGTTTTGGGTTGTTGTGGGGTTTTTTGTGTTTTTTTTTTTTGTTTGTTTGTTTGTTTGCTTGTTTTGTTTTTTTTTTTTGTTTGTTTACAGCTACACTGATACATTAAGCTTTTGTTTCATTCACATCTCCTTACTTGATTCTTCCAGGATGAGGTGTGTCTTCTTTCACAGCTTTACCCACATTTGACTGTACTTGGTATTTGGCATGAGTAGCTAAGCTGTATCTACTACACTTCCATCTTTATGAAGTACTGCTCTAGAGCTCCTTGGAGATCACTTTCTGATACATTTTGCTTTGATACCCAAGCAGTGTACAGTATACTTTGCAAGAATAAGAACGTTTCGAAAGAGAACTCCAGGGAACAGTGGTCTTTGAAACTACTGAAGACTGAATAGCTCCTCTAGCACTAGCAGACCTAGTCTCCAAGTTAACAGTTCTTCTCCATGCATCAGACTTGCAGATTTATGACTACTGCATTCACATTCCATGAGAAAGCTTGATTTGTACCTAATTTACACCAACATACTTCAAAGGAGCTAAACCATAAACCTGGAATAATACAACAGTGAACCAATTCTTTCTTGAAATATGCTCACTAACCACTGTTTAGCTAAATCAGTCAGTAAGAAAAAGATCTGCTAATACAGGAAGAGCTAGGATACTCTTGCAGTGTTTTTGTTTTTTATTTTTTAGGTCTTTTGTTTTAATCTATGTATCTGCCTTCTCTGCACTCACTGATTTGTGAAGTACTCTTGCTTAGAAGTGACTCTTAGAAAGGAACACATTTTTCAAGGACACGCTCAAAAGAGGCACCTGTGACATAATGAATACAGTAATACAGCAAATCTTTAAAAGAATCAGGGGATTCTTTTGGAATGAGTGAAAGGAGTCATTTCTAAAACGTCCGCACACAAAACTGCAAGCATACACTTTTCTCTGCATAGAGGAAGACTGTCTCTAGAAATCCACCTCTGCTGGACAAGGAGACAGCTCCCTTACACCTAATCAACTTTAAAACTATTTTTACCATCCTATTAATGTGCCAGTAGAACAGGGAAATCTTGTTTCCCTCATTTTACATGTGCGCAAACTGGAAGGTAGGAAGAGTAACACTTTAACCAAGATAGTTTCTTATGTGAAACTTCACATGAAAAAGTTACCATGGAAGTGGACCTACTGTCCAGGTATTAAAGCAGATCTTCTTCATGCATATAATATTTGCCATGCCAGTAGCAGTTAAAAATAGCTGAAATATTTAGTAGAACAAAAAAAGAATTTGTGACAAGCAAGCCAACATGGACTGATCAGGAAATGCAACTGCTTCAAATTTGGCAGTAGCCTGTAACTGCAGAAATTACTTCAAAGGCAGCATGCCATATCATTCCAAATTCTTTCAGGCCTAAAGTACAAGTAGGTTACTAAAATATAAATACATGTTCTCATATTTACAGGCTAGTTTCAAACCAGAGACTTATTAGTAGTATAATCAGGAAACTAAGAGCTGCCGGCTAATGTTGCTGTGGCTGAGGTATGGTGGGAACCTCATTCCTCAGTCATTTCTCTTTATTAATCAAAGAACAGGCTTATATGATCTGACTGCCACATTTACTCTCATGAAGCTATAACTTCGCACATAGCAGCCAGGTGTTGAATTCATCATATCCAATTTTAAATGTCTCAAAACTTTACACCTACAGAGAAGCTAGTCCTCACATCTCTTCATTAACAAAAGAAACTAAAATGTTTCTAGGATACGATTCATCTTACTGTAAATTAATCACTCCTCAGGCCCCTCCAGCGACAGCACAGGAGCACTTTCTGACATCAAGGTGAGTCATCTAAACAGATTTTTTGCAATTCAAAACCTGATCCTCAAAGCTCATGTTCTCTTGCAATCATTCCTTACCTTACATATACTTGTATTCTCAGATCCCTTAAAAAATAAAGGATATGGATAAGTCATACAAAGTAATGCAATGTTATAGCACCCTAAACTTTTCTTAATTAAAAAATAAGTAAATAAAAGTAAACCGGGAGAGGGGGAAGTTCTTCCCATGTTTTACACTAGATTTTCCCCTGATCTATTTCAGAGGAATGCTGACCTCCTTGACCATCAGTACAATCTCCACGTGAGGCTGCAAACAGCTCAGTACGTCCAAAATCGCTAGCATCAGGCCTCATAACACAGTCCATTGCATGGGCCATTTGTCCAACATGTTTCCGGATCCCAACTACACAAACTGTTGATTTTGTCAGTCTCTAGCTTTAAGATACCTCCTGGTATTTGTCTTAGAGTCTATTCTTCTGAAGGGATTAAGAAATGATCTTGAAAAGAAATACGAAGATATCATATGACTCTGCTTCAACCCATTTTCTAAATACTTTCCAATGCAAATGTATCAACACTAACATTTTTTTTAATAGTGTTCACAACTAGGATACGCTATTTGACAGGCATTCAGTTCTAGAGCAACTTCAACTAAATTATTCATTTCATTTCCAACATTCTGCATCAGAAAAATAACCTTTCTGATAGAAATTCTGACTTCTTAAGTTATCTCATCTGTCACAGGACAAGAGTTCACAACCACTGGAAATAGGAAAACAATATAGATTAAAATTTCAGGTTTTGAGGGAAGCTTTTGGTGATTAAATTTTGAATATACAATAGTAACTACAAACTATTTAATCAGAAGTATCTGTTCAACTCCCAGGAGAAAAAAAAAATAGCTATTCAGTAAGTGTATGTGTCAGGTAAAGACTTAATCAAGTTAGCATGCTCAGTTAAATTCTTTTCAAATTCTGTCAACCAAATGATTTCACTGGTTTTCCAGTATGATCACCAAGATAAGGTGAACATAATCTACTTCGCAGCTTAATTATTTCAACCCTAAAATCTAAATTCAGAACTACAAAGCGCCTCTAACTAAACCTCTCCTAGCATCCTCTTTTTCATTCAAGAGATGCAAATTAAATTTTAAGATCACGCAGCAACAGGAGGAAATGAAACAAACAAGGAAAAATGGCTAGAAGAGCACAATTCATTTCTGGTTTGGGGGACTTTCCACACAAAACTTCACAGAGATGTTTTCCATCCATGTGAGGCTTATTTTTTTTTTTTTTTAAACAGAAAATAATAGAAATATGAGACGACCAGGCTGCTTAGGCTTTTCAGTTTCCTACAAAACTATAACAAAACTACTGCTGACTTACAGCAGTGTTGATGGGGCACTGGACTAAAAACAATCATTGCTATTGATTCTAAGAGAACCAGACCCAGTAAATAATGCAACATCAGCCCCACAAAGGGCAGAAAGCCATCTTTCTCAGAACACTACAGGATGTCTTTTATCTGGAAATCTCAGGGTGCCTTCAAACACCTTTACAAACAATATCAATATAATTAACTTTGATTTGAAATGAACAAAAAAATAAAGTTTCCTGATAAGATCCTCCAGAATCCCTCAATAGGAGGTTAACATCCTGTCTACAAGGCTGCAGTGTTTACCTGTCTTGATACAGCACTCCTGAAAGTATGAGAAACTCAGAAAGAAGCCAGTCAGACGTACAATATCAAAAGCGTGCCAGTACCTGCAACATATAAGTAAAAAGACCCTACACTGAGACTGCAAGGACCTGCATTCCCCACAAGTTCACTCTAGTCAGAAATAGCAAGTCAGCCATTTGACCTGAGCTTTCTAGAGTTGTGGGAGAAAAAACATAAAAGGACAAAATACAAGGCCAACTACTCCACACGACGTATCCAGAGCACTATGCACTATTCACATTTGCTGTTTTTTTTTCCCTTGTGATAAAATTACAAGGTTCTCAGCACAAAACCAGCTGGGCTCAATACCCAAATGGTTAGTGCACATTAACATTCTGACAATCTTTTTCTTTTTATACTTTTTCTTAAAGTCTATCTTGAGCTGTTACTTCTGAGGTAAACATCCTGTGGCTTTGATCCTGGCAGTGACCATAAGATTCGCATGTAACTTGCAGGTAGCTGAA
This sequence comes from Lagopus leucura, assembly GCF_019238085.1. Lineage (NCBI taxonomy): Eukaryota > Metazoa > Chordata > Aves > Galliformes > Phasianidae > Lagopus > Lagopus leucura. The sequence continues at coordinate 1,339,638 of NW_024962284.1, read as the reverse complement.
GCAAAAAGATAAACACACTTGTCACTTTTTCTGGTGAAGATGTCAGCTTTTACCATATTCAGCCTGTTTTGCCACAGCAGAGCTAAAAGCAGTGTCTGAGTCAAAAAAATACCTTGAGTGGACGAGATATTGCACATACTTTTCTTAAAATCAAGGCCAGTTCTTACATGTGAATTTACTTATCTTCAGACATCTCAATACATCTCAATAGCTCAAATACAACTTTTCAAACAAGTTCTCCAACTTGCCAAAGATGTTTTGGCTGTCATTTTACCACTTGCAAGTAACCACTGCTGAGTGCTAGAGCATAAACATGCAGTATGAGGGGTTTATATGATAAAGTGACATAGATACAAGATTTTAAAAAAACTCCATTAAAGTACCCATTAAGTAGTAAATAATTGAATCTATCTTGCATCAGAAAGCAATAGGTAGAAACATTTATCATCATGGCACAAAGCATCTCTGGTACTTAAGATTTTGCAGCAATATTAACCCTTAAACAACAGTCTATTAGAACAAAGAAGTAAAACCCCTGCTGCGGCCCGGCCATCTCACCACACAGACACCAATATGGTGTGAGGTAAAAGGCATTTACTGAAACAGTAGCTTATGTACCCTTGTGTATCATCTGTGCCCACAAGCCAATGTCATGACTTACGTATCAGAACAGGGGAGATCCTAACATGTCACATCTCAAAATCGTATTTACACCTACTCCTGACGCGTAACATTATGATTCTTCGTAAGTGCCTACGACAACAATCTCCATTTCGTAATGAAGTGTTAAGATTACTGTTAGTGTTCTACATAAAACATTTGTTAAGTGAGAACTGGCAGTGCAGAAACTTGGCTTCCATTACACCTACCTGTATTATGTAGGGACAAGCTGGTCCCTGGCCCAAGATCCACAGCACACGGGTCTTCACAACTGGCAGTTTACTGCCTAGAAAAAACCCTTCTTCACAAAGCCTATGGAACATCCCGTTTTCTGTTTCAAGGCTACTCTAAACCTCAAAGTCATTTCACCTAGTGCAGTAAGACAGATATGACTGTGAGAAGACTCAGGCTCTCGACTCCAAGTCCTTTCTGCACAGCTACAAAACACAAATTCAAAAATAAACCAACCACAAGCAACCCTCCTGCTAAACAGCTTCTTTTCCCTCTCCAAAAAAAAAAGAAATCGTCTGTTGAAAAGTTAATTGCCTTAGAGTATCTTGTCACAGGATCATCTCACCAAGGCGTACATGTGATCACTAAATGATTTGTGTGCAGTCAAATAATCTCATCCAGATTCCACAGCTAATTTCCATTAACGACTGAAGGTAGCTATGGGTTGAGAACCATGAGTTTTATTTACTTACAAACACCCTACCTGTGCTTCCTCGCTCCCACCAGAGCCCTGTCATCAGTTGTCTCAACACTACACAACAGCACATGGCTCTCTCCCCAGAGCTGCCAGTGTTCCCCATTAACTGCTGTTCCAGTAACCCGGCACAAGGATGATTCATTTCACATCCCCCAGTTCTCGCTGAAGGTTCATCAGATAACCCTCATCTGTTTTCCCACTGATTTTGAACTGCCCATTTTATCCTCAGTGGTTTGCTCTCTCATAATAACTAATTGGGCATGACTGAGAAAATGTATGAAGCATACAGTAAACATAGAACAAGCCATTATATTGGTTCTAAAATTAAGTTTCGATGAAAACCCCCAGGCCAACAGGCAAAAGCACTACCCAGGGACAGCATTCAAGTTTGAAGCTCATTTCTTTCAGCATCTGACAAGCTCTAGAGGTGAAAGCATGGCTCAGTAATGAGATTTTGCACTGCAGACTTCAGTGGGGCCAGAATTTCACCCTGGAGACAGTCTACAGCACATCCTTCAGTCAAGTTTAAGGTAAGTGGCTGGTGTGACACACGAGGAGTCAGCTAGGGCTGAGGAAGTTCTTTCAGTTGCATTAGTTGGCATAGTGATTTGCTTTGATTCTTACCATGCTGAAGTGAATGCTGCTAGAATTGCAGCACAATTATGTAATGCAGCTTCCATTGATTCCTTCATTAGTGACTGATCTCACAGGTACAGAAACACAATCATAAAACTAGAAATAGCATAACCTTACTGTTATGCTGAATACTGCTCCTTCACAGTATCACTGTACTGGTGCTACCAATTGTAATGGTTCTTCACGTGATTAAAAACTAGACACTGTAGCCAATATCTACTGCATTATTAAAAAACACAGCTCACTAAACACTTGTCCATGAAAAATTTGAGTACTTCCTGAGCTCCCAGACAAACTTCACTACCTGAAATGTGATACAGGACTGCCTTTGCTATTCCCTCTGCCTTCTTCCAAAGTAGTTCTCACCCCACAGGCACTCTGTTGTCCCCACATGCTCAGTATTGGGCTCACTTGCACCCTGACACTCAATGGGCCCATTCAAAGATATCAGGAGTGGACAGATATCTCCCACATACAGCAAGTCTGCAAATATGCCAAGAGGCTCTGCAAGACACATGAAGCGAGAGAGGACAACATATCATCACTGCAGCAGGAACCTTACTGCCATGGCCATGCAAACCCCAAACCTTGACACCTTCCACTTCTGAGCACCTGTCAGCTCTCCACACACAGGAAACAAATGCAATCATTCCTAAACCACAAACTGCTTTCAGGTTGGCAGTTTGCTTGGACACCAAGCAGTGAAACAATAGGTAACAACAAACGATTCAAGCAGCCTCCGTATATTTCTGCAATAGCCTGCAGATTCTGGATGAGTTTAGATTTCCAAGAACTACTTTTTCAGAATTATCCCCGTTTAAAACTGTCAAAGAAAGGTTTCCCAATAACCAGAGAACTTCAGACAACTCTAGGCTGGTTTCACAGACTCGAGCAGCCTTGCTCTCTTCTCGGTCACTCTCATACCCCACAGTGCTCAGGAGATTTTACATTATTTGGAAAGACTCTGGACTATTTGCCATACGGAGACGCAGATTTCAAGTCAGCTCCTGAGTAGTTCAGAAAGTTCTCCTCTGCAGTCTGGCACAGGTCCAACGCTTTCCATAAAAGTAAATGCTAAAATTATACTACCATTTTTCAATTCAGCTCCAGTATTACCCTCTGTGACTTCCAGTTCCGAATCAGACTTCAGCTAACCATTCCTCAAAGGAGAGCTCCTTTATGTTGTGGATCTCTGCTGGTCTGCCTGGTTGGTGCAAGATCATTGTTTTTACAATCTGAAAGGAAGAACCCAAACTATCTGCTTCACGTAGCTGATTCTCCAGTTATGACCATCTCCCTTCTATCCATGTGACCTCATTAGCAATCCAGCAAATGAAAAGAAAAACTTACCAAGCAACAGGAAAACTCCTTCAACTCCTGAAAAAGATCCACAGAAACTCATCTCCACATACATTTCAAATTATGCATGCTACATTTTTCAGGGTCTGCTCTTGTAAGTAATCATCCCAATTTAAGTGATTACTGCTTAAGTGATTAAGTAATAAATACTTTAAAAAATACAGGACAAACATAACAGAAATCTGAGAATAGGATAATACACCCGTTCACATACTTTATGAAATGACAAATTCAACTGAAACTTACCAGTCTTGGTTTAATGCTATTTCCTCTACCACTCTCCATCCCCTCTGACCAGGAGCTACACAGCCTCCCTGCTGCAGCACTGCTCTATGTCAGGCAGCCAGCTGCTGACCTTGCTGGTACTGCCTGTAAGCAGTTATTTTCTTCTACACATGGGCAAAGGCAGCCAGGCACAGCTACAGATTATGATTACCTGTTTTCTATAGTACTTTTTCAGCACTTGCATAAATACCTACAACCTTCTGCCCATACTATCAATGCAGTAGACTAAAGAAAAATTTAACTAGTTCATCTATGGTTAAACTAAGAAGTTTTCTACATAGACTAGATTAAGACATGCCATCAGTCACATCCATACTATCATTCTGCTGATGCTGAGTATCCAATGAAATGCCCCAGCTATTAAGAAAAAAATTAAGAGAAAATAAATATTTTATGGAGTCCAACCAAATGCATACTAGTATTTCCTTGCAGCTTAAGTACATTACCTCTAACAATACAGGATGGACAGCAGCTGACATGAAGAGCCAGCTGGAGACCTCTCTTATGCTAAAGAGTTATTGCTTTTCTGTCAACCAGAAGGAACAATCAGTAGGTGAAAACTCCCAACCCAGAGTATCACACATGAGAAGTTGGGTGCACCTGTAATGCACAATTAGAGCACTCTGCATAAGCAACCAGCTCTGTGACAATTTTTGCTACAGATTTAAGAATGGAGACACAGTCTGGGACAGCAGAAGTTTTCAACACCTAGCTCCATAACACTACCAGCATGCCATCTCCTCTTCTGAGCGAAAGTGTTTCAAAAGTAAAGCAACGAATCTCTCTTCAAAAGGCCTCCTTAATTTTCAGTAATTTATTGTTTTAATCCACAGGTGTCCAACATGCAGCTGGCTCAGGCTGCATTGAGTGAAAAAGAATGGCCTTGGGCTGCATACAGGTTGCTCTAAAAGAAATGCCTCCTATTTATTTCCATGGAAACTACAACTGATGCCATGAGCACAGCAGCACTGTTTGATAGAGCTCATTTCTAACACATCAGTCTCATTCAATGGGTACAATTGTTAGTGAGGTCTCAAAGTTTCATCAGAGATGTTTGATGAAATTTTATTTTTTCTATGCCTCATCCTTGACAATAATTGTTCACAAATGTGCATACTGCCAAAAAGCAATGATATGAATACAGTGTGGCTGTGAGCCAAGAGATATTTCTCTCTGCTAAGACAGTGCTTATAAAAATCGGGTAGAGACACAACCAGACTTTTGAGTTGAATATCTGATTGCAACTCTATACATTCTATTTAAAAACTTGCAGGTCATGTTTTTACCCTGATTGAAAATGGAATTAAAAATATACAAAAAAATGTAATCTTGACACCTGTTCTCAAATTTCATATCATAACGGTAAGCACTGCTGCATATTTTTTTTCCCATTCACAAGTCTGTGTTTAGCCAGTGTACCAAAACACATACAGTTTCTTTACCTAACTTGAGGCAGCACTGCACTGCACCCTCCTCCTGGCTCTGGCTGCAGCTCAGCTAGGGTTAATACTCCAACAGTGCTTAGTCATTGCTCAGTGACAGCATAGCACAAGGGGCTGCCACGCTGTGAGCTGTGCCAGGCAACGTCCAGCCAATGGGCTGCAGGTTGGACATGCCTGTTTTAATCAAAATCACTGAGTTTGGTTAAGAGAAGTTGAAAACTTCAGGCTGGCAGCTGGAAAATCTTACTTATGAGGATTCAGGGGTACTGGATTCCATTGTTTGGATTACATTATTTATTTTTCCAATTAATAAGGTTTTGATGCTCATGTATATTTTATTCCTTAGTGCTCCGTTCTAAAAGAGGAAACGTAGAAGATGCCAACCACATGTATTTCAAATGAAAACTACTTTAGCTTTATCCAATTTCATAATCATTTTCTTGTACTTCACCAACCTCCCCCATCAAACAGCTTAGAGTATCCATCAAAACCATGGGCTGGATTCATAACAGAAAAGACACTAACATCTATTGGAAAGCATTAATTTTCACAGAAAATTGCCTTCTCCCTTTTACACCTGCAGACAGAGCTGAAAGAAGAGCCCCGATACTCTGCACAGGTGAGTACCTTTGCAGCAGCATGGTTGATGAGAAATAAAAGAACCAAAATAAAAAGCAAGCAGCCTTCAGCTTACCTCCCCAGAGCAATTAAATACATTGAAAAATACAAGCTCAGAAGTGCCGTCTTTATTGACAGCTTAAGGAACAAGCATTTTAATACAGTTACTACCACCTGTTCAAACTGTAGCCCCCGTGCTGCTACTTCAGTCACTGGTGACATTACAGACTGTACAGCTAAAACTAATTCTCAAACTGAAAGCAAATGGCAGCTATTACAGGCACTGACAATCTCCTGGGGTTGAAAATCTCCTTACAACACAGCCATGCACTGCAGGATCCTTTACCTCTGCTCTCCAAAGAGAGCAAATCTGGGAAGGTGCCTGGCAGAGCCTATTTCATTACAGAGTGACTCTTTAGGGCCAATTTATTTAATGATCTTCTGACAGTCACTCTAGGTTAGCCTACATGGTCATCAGAAAGGCAACCCCGACAATCTCCTTTTCCCTACAGTAGGAGAGGTACAGATTCTAAGCATAACTAATGTCTTAGAACAAGACTTGTATGCCACTAGTGGATTCAGCAATGGGGATGGAAGGAGCTGAACAGCACTCTAATTTCCATGCTCCTTTCAGCATAGGTTTTACTTGTGCAGCAGCTGGACATTCATAACAAATATAGTCTTCTCATTTTTCTCAACTTTCTGAACCTAATCAAAACATTCCAAATCCAGTGACATTGACAAGTTTTTACCCTGGACTTTCAGGTAGCTTCCTGTGTGCCACCAGCTCCAAGCTCTAGCACCAAACTCCGCAACAGCTCTCACTCTCTGCTTTCACAAAGGAACACCAGAAGGATAAGACACAGTAGGAACTGATTTCAAAAGATCACCCTTGTACTTGCACCCAAAAATACAATCCTTCCATACTTATACTTTCCCACCATCTCACATACACATCATTACAGTAGCAGCAATTATACTGTTTTAAAGATCACCCTTAAGGGCACTGAAGGCTTCAGGTAGCTTTCCCTAACCCTGCCAGGTCTGAAGAAACAGAAGTCAGCCTTGAGTTGAAGCCAAAAGGCAATCAAGTACCAAATGGCAAAGACATTTAACAAATCAGATTGAGGTGGGTGGTAAGGCAGTGAAAAAACAAGTAGATCTAACTATCTGTTTACAACTTAAAAGTTTATCGCCCAATGCTTTCTTATTATCTGCAGCTTTTAGAGGCCAGAGGCTACGTTTCAGTATCAAAGCAAATCCTGTAGCAAAAGTTTTGGGAGTCTAGATATTTCTCCCAATGCAAATAGTTTCCCAAAGCAATCTCGCGTACAGGCTAAGTTTAAAAGCATCACATTCTCATATCACTCTTCAAGTACGGTCTACAGTGTTCCAGTTGCCAAAAAGGAGTAATGCTCCTATGCAAATTTACACACATTTGAAAGTCTATAAAGTTGCAACTTCCTTGAAGAAATTCTGTAGTAATCCAAGCGGTGAATTTTCTTCATTTTTTTCTTTCTCTTAAAAAATAAACAAGAGACAGGGAGCAGAAACAAACACAGCACAGAACTCTTCCTCTAGACAGATACTCTTCAACCTAACTTCTTGTTATGGCGAATTCCATAATAAAGAGTGCATCTCTGCAGGATGTGGGACAGGTGATGCAATTGTATTTTCCTTCCCTGTGACTTTCAATTAAGTCTGCCAAAGCATCAATTCTCATTAGGTATCCTGAACTTTGCCAAGAGCCAATGAAACCACCGCAGCCTAAAATGGTGACATTTACACATGAAGTCTACAGTCTTTAACACTGGACTCTGTACACACATTAAGCTCCAGCTTTCCTGACTCTAATATTAAGAAAGCTTCAGGGTTTTGGTAGAGCTCAGAATTACCCCTCACTGACTTGCCCTTCTATAGGCCAAGCAGACCATTTTCATATCTTCTGACCTTACTGTAGTGTCAGCTGGAAATGCTGGTGCGAAGATGAAAAAGATGTGGATTCATTCTGTGAGACCAAAGATGCAGGAGGTTAAAATATAAAGCAAACTACAACACCAACATGCACAAAGGTCTCTAATTAACTGAGCTGAGACATCACAGCTGAGTCAGAAACCCCCCTCTTGTTTAATTTAAACTTCTACTATTATCTGCCCTCAAGTCAAGCTTTCAAAAACTATTCCCATCACGTTACTCAGGAGTTGTTATAAACAAACACAAACGCATAGCTAAACAGCATTTAGGTACGGATCGGTGCTGGGAGTAGCCTAGAGGACACTCATAAATGCATGAAGCCTGCTTAAGGCTACCTAGCAGAGATATCTATACACATTTATCTCCTCATGTAACACCACACCTTATTCCATAATCTTATTTACCTACTGCTGTCTGTTACTGTAAAGAAAATCAACCACGATTCTATGCAGCTGTCATGTCCATGGATAGAATTCTGTACAAGACAGGCTTTTTGCATTGTCTTCCTTCCATGTAGTATTCAAGAAGGCAGACAGCAATAAAAAAAATATATGATGGTCTTCCAGAACACCACTTGCTATTCATAAAAAAAAAAAGACATTGGACATGATGAGTAATCTGTCCCAAAACCCATTATGCCAAGAAACAAAAGTACGCTGCGGTAAGCCAAGAAATAATAACAGATGAACAAATAAATGTTAGATAAGTAAATCAAAAGACTGAAATGAAGACAATCATTTCATGCCTAAATGAAATTAAAACTGCTTTAAAAGCACATAATTGCTTTTAGGGTCCAAACAAAAGGATTTAATAAGCAAGCTTGTTTGAGATGAAGTTTTTACTGTCAATAATTAATGCAGTTGCAAAAAAGGGTTGCAGCTTTCTTCTAAATCAGTGCCTTACAGTTACTTAAGTGAATAGTAAAGCTTTTCCAGATGTTCCAGTGAGCCCTTACTCCCACAATAGTCCCATAACTTTTTTCTGTCCACCCAAATGGAACAAGGACTTTAGAAACAAATATCAGCTGTCACTTTGTCCATTCAAGTCACAATTTCAAAACCCATGTGCTGGACAGATATTCTCACCGAAGGCAAAAAACATTTCGATACTTATTCCAGCACTAGAATAGCACTGACTGAAAGTAACGGTTTGTTTTCCTTATTCCTAAAGACTATTTCAAAGGTCCCAATTTTGAGGTTTTTTTCATTTCCTCATCGATCACTAAGTTAGCAATGGCCGGTCTTCAACACATGAGGTCATACCCCAGCAGATGAGATTCTGCAGCAGAGAGATTCTAGGTTTGTGGCTTTTTTATTCCTTGAAATCCCGGCAATCTGCCTTACTGCAGCCTTCACAACTTCTACAGCAAACAAGTGAAATGACAGACAGAACACTCCTCAGAAAATAAACAGCATCCAGTTCTGTGCATGCAAAAAGGAGCTTTCACATTTCTCAGAAGTTCCCAAGTGAAGCAGTGGGTGGAAATCAAAATAAAACGTACATTGCTTATATGAAAGGAAATTAAAAAGCCTCTGACACATCTCTCAGTTCAGGTTTCTAGGTACACTGAGTGAAGCGGTTCACAACAGAACAGACTGCACACTCAGCTATCACACTTCAATGCAATCGCAGTCAAACATAACATCAGCAAGTGTCTAAACTACAGAAGTGCATTTAATACTCCCCAGTCAGCAATCAACCACTTCCATATTAGTTCATAATTAACAACGTATTGTTTCAGCTTAATGCTTTGTTTTCCTTTTCTTATTTTATTGCAGTTTGCTGCGCTTTCAAAATTAAGGGCTTTCTTTAAACGCCATTTGCAATGTTATTCTTGGGCAGTAAGCAGACAGCATTTTTAAAGAAATAAAACAGAGTGTATTTTCTTACCTGTTGCAGTCCACATGGAGCAGAAGGTGGGATGCACTAAGAGACACTGCAATCCTGTGCCACTGTCCATCTGCCAGGCGGTACGGGAACACCTCTGTTCTTGACTTCCCATTAAACCTGTAGTGATATCTAATCTCATCCCGTAAGCCACTGCTCTCCAGTTCAAAATAGCTGCATTTAAAACATGAAGAAGAATCAGTTTCGTTTTTGGTCTATTCATTGCTTCCGTCACTTTCTTAACTCACAGAATTCCTTAAGCAAACACAACATGGAAGGTCACCATTTGAGGATGTTACTCAGCATAAATCGTTCCTTTTCTAAAAAGAGGTAGAGAGGCAAGTAGTACACATTCAGCACATTACAAAAATAGCAATGCCATTGACACGAAAACAGCTCGTGTTCAAAACCATTTGATTGTCCTAGAAACTGAATCCTCTTGTTATCCATAGAATAGGCTCTAGAACAAGAAAATGATCCTTATTCTACTCACCAGGATATTTTCTATAAATGCATGTTTCGTAGGCAATGCCAAAATAAAGGACCATGTGCATCATCACCAACGAACAAACAATAAGCCATTAAGATAAGAAAGCTCCAGGTAATCACTGAATTTGTATTCACTATTTGCAAATCTAGTTTAAAAATTGTTTACTTTCAGGACTCCCCTACATGCAATTATGCTTTATTCATTTTCTCAGTTTTATTTTTACAGCTGTAACTGTTCAGCTTTACAAGGGAACAAAGCCTCCTGGCTAGATTACGTGTCTCAACATCTGGCATAAGCAATCAAAGCTTTCACAGAGTTGTCGCAAGAGAATAGTCTTTGGGCAGTGCTGCCTTGTTAACAAAGTAAAGCTACTAATTGACGTCACACTGGCAGGAAGAGCCTGATCATCTTCTAGGGTGAATTTAGCCCTTACCACTGGCAACGCATTGGCAGCATAAGTTATTAAACCCCGTCTTAGACCTCAGATCACATGGAGTATTTACAGCACATGAAATCAAGTTACTCTCTTTCTCTTGTAAAATGATGGCCCGCTTATAGAATGGTGACACAGGCCTCTTTTTAAAGTAAAAACTCCATTTAAGAACAGATGTTAGGTTTTACAGCTAGTCCTTACGCCAGCCTGTCTCTGCAATGTCACATTCTCCCAACTGGGCAATACCAATGTCAACACTGCAGCTGAAAGATGGATGCTGATTTGGAGTATTAAAACAGAACAAAACAACCAACCCATCAGACAATAATAAAGTTTGTTTCCATAAAGCAAAACGAAAAATCCAAGATAAAAGAATAAATAAATAGCTACTAATTTTCATTTTCACTCAAGCCTTTTACCTATCTCGACTGTGCACAGACCTCATCAGCTGGTGTGGACAAGTATGGACAAGGTGTATGTAAGAATTATTCTTACCAGTGAAGCAGAGGCAACTCAGAACCAAGTTCCTCCCAAAAAACTCAATTTTCCACATTTTATGTTATAAGATAAAACAAGAGACAGAGACAGGCAGCAGATCACAGTAGATTGAGAAGGGGAACAGCAAGACAATGCTTGACAAAAATAAACTCCATCCCTCCTTCATACTGACAATGCCTTGCAGTTCAGACAGATAAGATTTCTTCCACATAGAACACACACATTATCAGGTCACCTGAAACAAATAAACAAGGGCAAAGCAGATAGAGGCAAAACTAAAATTAAATGAAAGCAGAAATACGTATGAATAAAAGACAGTACAGAGAGGAAAAAAATAAGAAGGGCTGGTGTTGTGAAGGAACTGCCTGGTTTTATACATATAAAACCTGGAGGAGGGCAAAGGAACAGGGCTTCTCAAACAGAAGAGCAGAATCTTGATTAACTACCATCACCATCCCCTTTAAATACCTTAACTCTCATAAGAAATCTGGGGAGGAAGTTTTTATTATTTTAATTATTGGTAAAAACAGTCAACATACAGAAGACATTGGAAAGTACTAGAGCAAGTACCATCAGTGAACTGGAAGGTTTCATAATTGCCATCTTTTGTCAAAGCACAATAGGAAGTCATTAAAGAAACTTTTACTCTTGTTCAGATAAGGAGCAGAGAGGAAGAAAAATATGTCAAAAAAATACCAAGGAAAGGAGAGTAACGCATCTTTCTCAAGCACAAAGTATTTATATAAATATATTTACATGGTTGATCATAGAAGAGCCTGAGAGCAAGGCCAACTGCATCCCAGGCTGCATCAGAAGAGGGGTGGCAGCAAGGAGAAAGGTGACTGTCCCCCTCTACTGCCCTTGCAAGGCCTCATCTGCAATATTGTGTCCAGGAAGGATGTAAAGCTTACAGGAAGGATGTAAAGCTGCTGGAATTGGTCCAGAGGAGGGTCACAAAGATGATCAAAGTGCTGGTGTACCTCTCCTATGAAGAAGGGTTGAGGAAAGTTGGACTTGCTTAGCTTGCAGAAGACAAGGCTCTGGGGAGCCCTCATTGCAGTACTCATTTCAGTACTTACAAAGGAGCTTACAAGCAGGAGAGGGACCTTTTACACACTCTGATAGTGATAGGACAAGGGGAAAGGCTTTGAACTAAAAGAGGGGAAATTTAGATTTCGGGAAGAAATTCTTTACTCAGAAGATGGTGAGAGAACAGAACAGGCTGTCTGAAGAAACTGTAGAAGCCCATCCCTGCAAGCACTCAAGGTCAAGTTGAATGGGGCCTGGGAAGCCTGATTTAGAGGTTGGCAGCCCTGTTCATAGCAGAGGGGTTGGAGCTGAATGATTCTCAAGGCCCGTTCCAGCCTAAGCCACACATGATTGTAGGACAAGCTACTGCTGTGGGAAGCACATCACTTCCTGCAGTCAATCTTCACAACACCATGTAGCTATGGAGCTAATCACTGATTACACAGTGTTTTGTTTGGTATTGAAAAATGCAACATTCCAGCTCCAGGAATGGCAGTCAGATATCGCACTTACATCTATGCCATATTATTTGAACAGCATAGGGAATTGCAAAGCAACACAGCTTCCATCTGATAAGCTTTAGCTTCAACTGTTAGTTCTGAACTAAAAACAGCTGGTTGTCTTTTCTCTGACTTACTTCATAAAAAGCAGAAGTGATTTGTTAAAACTTACTGCAATAGACAATGCTAACTATGTATGTATACCTGCTGCACTGCCAAGTGCCACAGGACTGTCCACAGGACATTTTACCTCTTCTGTTACTGGAAAAGAGGATGACAGCAGCCAAATTCTGCACCTACTTTTCACCACCCTTCAACAAGTGCAAATCAGAAGCCGTTACACTCAAACATCAGCAAACAGCAGTCAACAGAAACCCAACAGTGGAAAATGGTTGGGTTAAGCCCAACTGGTTAAGCCCAGCTCATATCTCTGGAATTGAAATATAGCACAGCAGTTTAAACCATCACATCTGCATGGATTTTTAAGTTTTTCCAAGATGCACAACTGAGAGATCTTGTCTCAACAGACAGAGCTATGTTCACTGCTCAGAATGCACAGTTGTCTCCTCTCAACCAGAATGCAGTTCATTTGCTACCAAGAAAGCAACTTGCAGACATCTTTTCTTTCCTCCTCCAACTAGACTCTGGAGGAAAGCTTCTTCAAAAGCAACTCACCTTAGAGTTCACATGCCATTGCACAAGTTTTCATCTACTGTAAATTTACAGGTAAACAAGGGGAGAAAATTAACAGAAGCTTCCATGCAAGAGGAAAGAAAATCAACTGGTCCAACACACATCTTTTTATACATTCTTCCCAACATTTTAAGGAAGAGGAGAAAACACAGGAACAGAACAAGTCAAGGTTCCTTAAAGTATTACAGCACCTGGTAAAAATGAGCCAGCCTTGCACACTCATACTGCCCGAATAAATGCATCAACAGCAAGTGTGAACTTTCAATCTTGTCATGAGATCCATATCAGTAGCCCAAGGGAGATTGCTGAGTATTACAACCAGCTCTGCTGCTGCATAACAGCTGCACGAAGTCTGACTGGAACGGGTCTCAGATACATTTGTCAGCTCATTGCTACAGTTAGCCCCCTGCTGCCCTCCTCATCACTTTTTCCCAGACATGTCAGAGACACCTATTTGTCAACTTGTTAGCACAAAGTGATGCTTTCTTGTTTTATTTCCCAACGAGTGGCATTGTTTGTTTTTTTTCTTTTAAAACAGACAAGATCATTTTGACAGATTAAGTTCTCAGAACACGTGTATTAAGAAAGCACGATGTTCACAGAACATAAATACAAAGCATTATATGACCTCGGTTGAATATTCTACTGCTAGAATTTCCATATTTGCTAAGCATACAAGCTACCACTGACTTCTTTTACCCAGATACAGAATTCAAATATTTTTGGTTTTTTTTTTTTTATACATGCGACAGCAGTCCCTCTCATTCAAATCTCAATTTATAAAAGAGAGAAAAGCAAAAAAAAGTGTTTCTAAATTTAGATTTTTTTTCTCTGCACAAAGAAGTTGGGTGATTTTAAGGTCATGGAATGTGCTTTACAGATGGATTATAATATTCCACAATCAACATAAGATGCTTTACAACTCTTTTTGACAACTTTTGCAACCCATATCTACCTCCCATAAGGGTACAGTTATGAGAGGATAATGACCAGTTTACTGATGTTTACTCCATTTTGTCTCATTTTTATCACATCATAGCAAAGATTTACCTGCATATCTGACAGTTCATTTCACTTCCAGATAGGAAGAAAAAGGTTCAGGTTCCTGAAAGCATACTGTAAGTACACGAGCTACAACCTCTGGAGCAGTTCTAGGATAAATGTTCTTATGAACATCTTCAGTGTGTGTACAGTACTTTCTGTTCTCATCTTGATGATGCTAACACCTATTATGAGACACTAAAACACTGCATAGTGAAGACAGGGCACCACCTGGCAAGGACAGCCCTGATTAAGGGCTTTGGTAAGAGCTCTAAAAACTAAGGCATATCTACATTTTGCACTTCATTCAAGAAATCATCCCCTTTATCACATCCAAACATAAATGAAGCAGAGTAACCATTTTGACTGTACAACTTCAGATCCCGGATCAAGTGCCAAAGTCCCACAGCCTCTTTCAACAAGCAGCATCAGCACTTACAGCAGGTGTTTGTAGAGCTACTGAACAGATGTCCCAGGACAAGGCAGCAGGCGCAGACAGCGTCCCTTTGAACGTGTACAAACTTAGGGCTGCCATCTAGTCAAAACACTCACGCATCTGCTCAACTTTGTATGGGTTAAGGTCACAAAAATCAAACAAGTTCAAGACTACAATCACTGTTCACCAAGCACAAGCTGCAGAAACACTGCAACACCAGATCTCTCAACTAGTGAAAAAATAATTGCCATAGTAAGAATCAGACTTGTTCAGTGAGGTCGTTGAGCAGAAGATTCTGGACAGCTGACTGCTTGGTCGAGGCACTTGTTGTTTTTGTTTTTAAATAGCAAAACTAATTCAAGGAAAGTTCTATGACCACTGGATGTTATTAACTAGAAAATCAGAAAGCTTCTTCACCACTTTGTCCCTTTGCACATGTTTACAGATGCAGACTTTTCATTCAACAGCATCATGCCAAGAAGAATATAAGAACATTTAAGGATGTTAATGAAAAAACTTCAGAAACAACAGCCAAGGCACCCAAGTCCAATACCATGCCGACTGCAGGACTTTCAGTCTGCACAGATTCTGTGACAAATCACAGATCATTACGCTTTCGGCCTAATGCTGTTCCTCGCTGTTGACTGAGCACATTGTTATTCTGGTTCTGCCAACTGGTTCAGCCTGGACAACAGCAGAAAAGAAACTGAGACCGTGTTCTAATGCTCTCTGAATGGAAAGTAAGTCAGGCAGTGAGAATACATTGGGAACACTATGCTAAATTCTGCAGCTGAGTTAGTAGGTCTGCACCCATAACCATCACCACAGTCAATGAAACCATATGGAACAAAAGGGACACCTCTGAAACAAGAGAGGCACCCGACTTCAAAACAAAGTAAACACTCACCTTGCAGTTGTTACCAGAGTTCTGCAAGGATGCAAAACTAGAATAAGTTACAACTGTCAAGTCAAATGTCTCAGCTGCTTCCACGGGTGCTATTCTTGTATCCCTAGTTATGAGAAAGTGACAGGATAAAGATCCCAAGTTCTGAAACACTGTCAGGCACTAGATTTTGAAGAAATGCTCTTACACGCTCAAATGTGCAGATCCAGCTCTCTGCCACACGAACATACTTACAAACCACACAGAGCTACCTTTTGCAGCTAGTTTAAATATGGACAGATTGAGAGGCTGCACAACAAAACCATATACAGCAAATCTTCACTTATGTGGCATTAAAGACTTACTGCTGTTGCAGAGATTACGTACTGATATCAAAGGCTCTGAGCAAAATCAGACTGACATCTGGTTGCACAAAAGGTTCAGTGAATAGAAGAAGGATCATCTGTAACACTGAACGTATCTTGCTGAAAAAAAAACAGATTAGCTTGCTACAAAAGCAAATGCAAAAGATGAATCCAAAACGTTTCACTCCCTGATAATCTACAACTCTAATGTATTACTCCTATACAAACAAATTTCAGTGTGCTGTTGGCTACCCATGCATAATCCCTTCAAACACCTTTCACTTCAAATAAAAGGAACAAAACCTAGGAAATTAACATCTTTCTTTTTTCTGTTCTGATGACTCCGAGGACAGTGCCTATCTAAGCCTGTATCAGCCAACCTTGAAACACTTAGCAATTGTATGGGAACTGTTGAGTCATGGCCTGAACCTCTGATTGACCACCTGAGGCAAGCACCGGGTCAGCCCTGGGAGCACTGATGAAGACAATTCAGCTGTGTGACCAGAAGGGGTGGAACCTGACTGCACCTCTCTTAGACCCCATTTAAGTGCTGACTGCCACTGAGGAAGGATCTCTGTCTGGAGATTGCTCCCTTTGGAGTTTTTCTGCAAGTCTGGGACACAGGTGAGCATTTTCATTTATTTTTTTATTATCCCTTCTCACTGTGATAATCCTTCTAGTTACACGACCTGTAAAATACCAGTCTAACCATGCCACTCTGCTAATTGTATATTTGTTGACCGTACACAATAATCACACATAAGTGACATTTTCTATGATAAAGATTTACCTTCTGTTCTACAGATCTTCCATGAGGTAACTGGGTAGGCAAGCTGCAAGGCTCTAAAGCACTTACGATGCTCAAAGTATGCATTTGTGTACCTGCAACAAGGCAAAGATCATCCAAATACAAATTTACTTTCTTCCTTGATCATATAAGGAAAAAGAAAACATGACTGTACCATCTGCCTGCTGGCTAATATAGCTTGAGTCAGAGCTGGTACAAAGCAGCTACTTATTTTCATGGTCATGTGTTGTAATGGCTGAGCTTATTATGTGTTTTCTGTTTCCATTTCATATGTCTAAACATGCCTTCACTGTAGATGCTACCCACCTGTCAAAAAAAAAAAAAAAAAAAGAAAAGAAAAAGACATGCAGCCTCCCTGTGCATAGGGAACCTAGAAGAGAGTCCATTATTTGAAGAAAGGTGATGACACAGCCTTTCAGATGCTTCCTCTAAAATGCACACAGCTGCAATAACTGGGACTTCTGCCAGACCAAGCTTCTGCAAGAAGCCAATCTACCCAGCCCAGTTAATGGGACAAATTTTTATTATATCCCCTTACAAAAAGCAGGTGCTGATCTTCCAGAAAGGGAGAATGCAGCTTAGCACTACCTTTCCTGAAAGGGCTAGTCTCATTCTGCTGTATGCCCATTCCAACCTTATCCTTTGCATCTGACAGCCTTTTGGTTGCAACAAGCCATTCAATCTGAGGAACTAATCTGATAGAAATGTAACCTGAAAAAAGGGGGAAAAAAAAAAAAAAGGAATCATTTATTCACATATCGCCACCACTCCAAAACTGAATCATCCTGCACTCATACAATTGCTGTATCTATTGCAAGGAACGCAATCCACAGTTGCTCTCTGGATTACTCAAGTGCTCCTCAAAGAGCTCATCACTAAAAGTGCCTCAAACAAGAGTTACTTTCTCCAGTGTTTCAGTGGATCATCTGCAGTCCGTGAGTATTTTTATCAAAGGATTTTCTAAAGGTCCTGACAATTTTTCTGAAGCTAGCCACAGGACTTTGAGGCAGCATTAGCTGAGGGATCATCATGGGTAAAGAGGAGCCATTGGAGCCACCAGAGAGCCCTCAGCACAGCTATAGCCACTGCAGAGCATAATCCTGTCCAGTCCCACACCTTCCCTTGCACTCATCATTGCTGCTCAGCAGATTCCCCAAAACTGGCCCATAAAATACCTGATTTTAACAGAACGAAAGACGATAATGTGGCCTTTTAACACCATGAGACCTGCCACCTGAGAGCCAAAGCATGACATCTGAAAACAAATCACCCTGTGTACTGTTCTCCCTCTGATCTTGCTCTGCAAGCCAGCAGTTTTTCAGCTATTTCTTGACTTATGACCAATCCCATACATTTCTGCCAGATCCTGCAAAAGTCTCCCTTGCTACTCCATCAAGGCCCAGCCAGTGTCTGCTCCCTGCTCCTCCCAGATGCCCCCCCATCTCTGCCTGCCCTGCACACTTCCTCCTTGCCCTCCTCTCCTCCCTGCTGTCACCAGCAGCCTCCCTCAGCTGGGAGCCCTTCAGGCAGGCACTGTGCCCCTCTTCCTTCTCATAGGACAGCACTTAGGGCAAAGCACACAGGCATCTTTACTGAAGTGCAAACTAAACAAATGAAGTAAAAATAAACATCAGGCATCACCTCATGTCCAACCAAGAAAATGACCAACTATGAATAAAAAGTTGTGAGCATCTAAGCTTCTCATTAACCAGAAGCATTACAGTGTTAACGAGCAACCAAAATTCAAAGCACAGTTTGCAGAAAGTTGACTTCAGTCCAAAGAGAGACATTTCAGCACTTTGCCTATATCTGAGAACCATAAAACAAGCCAAGAAAGTAACACAGCATGTTGGAGAAGACTCCTGGGGGACCTACACATTCTGCTCCTGGTTGACCACAACATTTCTGCACTGTCCAAACTCAGTTTTAAAGAGTTCAAACTATCAGCCATTCTGCTCCAATTGCCAACAAGGTCCAATCAGTGTGTTGCAACAGCTGGTTATCAGCAGCATGTTCATGCTTTAAAGCCAGCCTAGTGTACATAAAACAGCTGCTTCTCAGCAGGGAGCCACAAGATGGAAGGTAACTCAACCAGTAACTCCTTTTCCACAACGTTTAAACCAGAGGGATATATATGGAATATAACAATTCTGCTTTGTTTTCGTCTTTTGCATATCTGAATCAAAAAGCTAGAAGAGCATAACTCTATTTCCACTTCTATGTTTTGCCAAAAGGTTTTAGACATGCAGGAGGCAGAGGGTCAAGGGGGGGGAAAGGTGTCTAGATGCCTCTCATTTCACACTACGTGGTGCAGAGGGACAGAAGTAAGGCTGCATCTTTACATTCTCTAAAGAGCTTGCCAGTTTAGCAATTCTACTCATAAATAATGAAGACATCACCTTTACCCTAAAAGAAAAAGGATAGTGGATATATTTGCAGGGGTTTTCCTGCCTTTTGTTTAAAATACTGGGTATCTCAGAAGCCACTACATGTACACACATCTTGCTGCGAATCATCTGAAGCATAGCATGGGCTAAATCCAATCCTCCAGGTTTGTAACTAAGGCCAAAAGGCACTCGCACAGACTTCTTTTCATGAGATTATCTCAGTGCTTGCTTCAATTAGCTTGGTACCTGCTAAGTACCAAACACTGTATCTCCATAACATATTCCAATTGTTAAATGCGAATGTACAGCTTGCTATCTGCTCCTCAACAGTCTCAGAAGCTGTTTGTGGTGTAACCTGGGGAAATATTCAACTTACTAGGGAGTTCCAGCCAGGTCCCCTCTCCCCATCCAAAACTGATTCGCTAATTATAAAAACCTTTCACTACCAGCCTAACATCTCTACCAATACAGCTTGGTGCTGCAGAGTAAAGAGCCAAGTTCTCTACTCAATAAACCTACCACAGCAGTGCCATTAACTTGCAAGCTTCCAACTACCCAGCATGACAAAGTATCTGAAGGACAGGTCCTAGATGTAGGTTACTGCTAAATGTTAAAAGAATAAAAGCATTTGAAAAATCTATATAAAAAAGATTTTTAGTGCTTCCTGTAAGACAATCTCAAAAACGTTAATTTCACCTCTTCCTAGTTCTGTCACAGGGAGATCTTCCACTTCTGAATACTCTTCAGTAAGAATGACAACACACGGATAGAAAGTTAGCATTAATAAGCATGAAGCATGGAAAACAGACCCAGGGCATGCACAGAAAACAGTACAACAAAGCAGCTGTGGTTTGTTTTTTCCTTAGTGCTTTTTTAGCAACCAGTAGCAAATGCAACAATAACTTCCTTGGGAAGACAGGAGGTGGGACATAAAGAGAGATGAAGTACTGCTCAGGATTCAGTGACTTTGAAAAATGCACAGGATGAGACCTCGAGGCCAATAGGTTTTATTTCATTTCTTATACGTAATTTCTAGGTAACGGTTCCTCTGTTTACTAGTTCACTTTCACTCATTCTGCATTACTATGTCTAATTTCTCTGTTGTCAATAAAAACTAAAACCAATAGTTATCAATAAAATCTTTCTTTGGAGGGTAGCTTGTTACAGAGCAAGTAAATAACCAACAGGTTACTTTCAAAAGATCAAAGGGAATTTCACCTGATGGAAAGAGAGAAAACTGGAGTTGAGGTTGTTACCTCCCACATCATGACAAGACAACAGCTTGGCCATCAGCTCCCTCCTCGTACCATAGAATTATAGAATCATAAAGGTTGGAAAAGACCTCTAGGATCAGTGGTCAACCCATCCTTGCCCACTAACCATATCCCTCAGGCTACATCTACACCTTTCTTGAACACCTCCAGGGATGGGGAGCCTCCCCACAACATAAAGATTGCGTTTCCTCTTTTTCCCTTTCAAGTTCCTCCCTGCACTGAATGCTCTGATACCTTAGACCAAACAGACCTACAAATGAGTAGTAATTCAAGAGTGGCCATTCCAATAAATAAACAAAGAAAAATGATGTAAGTGAGTCAGCGATGTGGCCAGTAGAAGAGATCTGCACCCACCATGTCTTACCATCATTTCCAAGCAACATAACCCTATGTTTTGTATGTTCTTACTATAAGCTAAGAAAATAAATGCTTTCCTTTCCCACTCACTGTCATAATACTAAGGTACTGTAGGAAATGTTTATGGCTAATTTAGGGGCCAGATTTTCACATCAAGAGAAAATAGCCTTACAGCTGTGAGTTGTAAATAGTGCCCTCCAGGACCAGACAATCATAGTCAGCTTCTTTGGAGGCAGCCAATATTTCAGAATCCAGCTGGGTATCTGAACACCCTTGGCAGATATCACCAGAGGCTGATCTTGGCCAGTACTGGGAAGGAGCTATCAATATATATCCAACTCAAGGAGTGAAGAGCAAAAGGCAATGCTGACTCCCGTTTAATTTATTTTAAAGGGCTTTGTTTGTTTCTTACCTATTTTGGCCTTCTGTGATCCAGACAACTCTGTGTTAAACTCTGCTAAATCACTTTTTAAATAAGGATTCATAATGGGTGGGTTTTCAAGCATCTTGATGGCCTTTTCCAAGCTTCTTCATGGCTGAAAGACTCAAAGGCTGTGAAGAGCCTACAGAGATCTAGATAGAAGGGGCTAGCGTAATTCTCCAACAAAGAAAATAGTTTCTGCATCTCTGCATCCACAAGTTACATGTTCATCCATCCTTCATTATATTTTGTCCTCTAAGCTTCAGAAAAAATATAATCTGCAGATCCACCTCTGTATTCCAGATAACTAGCACATAGTCTGCACTTACCAGACTGTTCAATTAGACTAAATCTGTGTTAATCCATCTTTCAATTTTCCAAGCTGTATATTAATACATTTGGATCATGAAAACAGAATCTTTATCATCGAGTTGATTCAACAAGATAAAATATTAACAAAGACTCATTTCTCATCTCTGCAGTATAAATCCTGTACATCAAATTATGATACAAATTAATGACTAATCTCTAAATGCTGTGAGATATCCATTTAGTGCAACAAAACAGCATTCATGAACAACTGACTTCAGGGAATGTTGTATTCATATTAGCTTAATACCTTTTGTATTCAGTTTCTGTTTATTCATTAAGATTTAAGATCCATTTACCTACATATTTCTAAGACACCATAGATATCTTGGTTTCAGAGTTCCATGTCATTCATGAATAATAAACCCCAGCAAATACATGCTAGAGAAAGGCCATATAAGCACTCATTCAACATGTTTCTACCTCATAAATTTTCACTTGTACCTTACAAAGATCGTCTCCACTATGTGACATCATGCAAAACAGCCTATTCAACTAGTAACACTGACACACATAACTTAGCATGTAACTTAGAATACAGTCTATTTCTCAACCACTAAACAAGCATGCAACAAAAGGTCTCCCACACAGATACAAACTCATCCACCAATAACTAACACAGCTGCTGCTTTCATTATTTTATGGTTGACCTGCATGTTCTCAAGTCTCAAATTCTCAGTTTTTGGTATGCTGGCAAGTCAAAAACCACTATGCCATAAAAACAGTATTTCCTATTTTCTATGTAAGGGAAGATTTCTTGACTTACCCGTAGTTAAAGACTATAGTGGTTAGGTAATAAGGTACCCCTAATAGTTGTTCTCACAGGTCTTAATCACTCTGAAATCCCTGTTTCTTACTGATCTCTTTGTAGTGTGTGTTTTCACAGACATGTGAAAGTTGAAAATAGCTTAACAAATAAGAGACAGAACACAACCATATTAATTACCAAAAGCTTGTTAGGAGCAAAAGATATTTACAAGGGCTTACTGGTATGTCAAGGACCCGTGGCACATTCAGGTTCACACATCAGGCTAAGACATAGCAACCTCAGCAGCTGGTATAACATCCAACAACAACAACAAGAATCAAGCTGAACATTCTGGTATTTGGCCCATTATAATCTAACCCCCGTACTCATCAGCCACGCACCAGTGTCACGGAATATTTTCCCCACTTTCATCCACATTATTCATTTCTGTCATCACAGATCTAAGGGCTTTAAAGCATTATCCTTATCAAGGTCCAAGTAGCAACTTAAGACATTAGGAAAAGAAACAATCTATTTTAACAGATACACAGTACATCTGGAAAAGACGAACCGTCGCAGTAATCCATCTGACTTGCAGAATGTAGCAGCAGCCACTAACACCACCAGACACGTCTGTTTTGGTTATTATATAGAATTAGGCAAACTGAAACTACTTTGGCTTATTGGACGGAAGGACAGAGATTTAAGCGAGGTTAGCATCCAGTCCTTCAACCACACAATATTTGTCTGCTTTAAACAATAAGTCAGAAACTGGAGATAACCACAGGGCCAAGGACAGCAGCAGTACATTTTATTCAATCAAGATTACTCCTGCACAGTACATCTCTCTACCAGCTGCTGTCTCTGACCACCAAGATAGAGAAGTAGCTAAATTCAGTAGAGGCCACATCAAAAAACCCATGTGCCTTGCATTGTATAATTATTGCTGCCTGTCTGCTTTGACCTTGGATTGCTGAGTACATGCATGTGTCCCTAAATGTGAAGGTGTTCCTGTGTCAACGTCTGTCCTCAACGTCCTCGCTCTCAAATAAGAAAAATCCCATAATGTGGCAAGCTGATCTTGTTAACCATGACTTCAGGGAGCTACAATAACTTGGAAAAGCTTGGAGGAAATAAAAAGTAATGGCAAAAGGAAGGATGGGGGAGAGGAGGTAAAAAGGAAGAGACAGAGATGGATTTTCACGTAACATAAAGTATAGAGAGAGAACAGCCCCAAAAATGAAAGCAGGAATAAAGAAAGAGATCAGAATGAAAGCTGAAGTGATGGAAAAGTATTATGATGAATAACAAAGAATTAGAGTCCTCCTCTTAGTTATCCTTGTTCGGATATCTGCTGCTGAACAGGATAAAAGCCATCACTGATCATTTGGCCAGAAAAAGTCACTGCCATCTCCTTCACAGACTGCCTCAACAAAAAGCAACAAGTGGGGCTAGTAATTCTGTCCCATAGAAACAATTAGCAAAATTAAATACCAACAGGAACTTGAAAGAAACATTGCAAATTGAACTTGAAACAGAAGCAAGCAAAAAACACGGTGTTATTTGTATTACAACAGAAGGTCAAACCAGATGCAGAGATCCTTCAAGCCTATGACTTATATATACTTTCTTTTTTTTTTAAAGTCACAAGTAGTTCAAGTTTTCAAGACACTGGGTGACACAATACACTCCTTACAACATCAAGACATCTTTGAAATCAATACTGTTTATACCACAAAAAAGTGCTGGGTTTTTTTTTTGCTGCTTTTACAGAAACTGCTATTTGCTACTGTAACAGCTAATGAAAGAGACCTCTTCATTACCTCCTACACTGACAAGAAGAGAAATGCACACAATAAGAATATATTGTATTTATGCCAGCAAAAAAAAAAAAAAAAACCCGCAACGCCAGATGGAAGCACACGTTTGAAGAACAGCTTAACTGCTGAATCTTGAAAAAGCAAGCATATTAAGATATTTTAAAACATAGTGAAGCAGAAAACATGAGATGGAGTTTAACTTCCCTGAAAAAGCAAACTACAAGTGTGCAGGATGAACTAGGAGCAGAAACTGCTTTACAATTAATTTCCAAAAGACATTTTGTCTACACCTCCTTAGCTGTTATCCTCTTGTTTTTTAAGTAGGGTCACTTTAGGGACCAGGACACATAAATAATGCACACCTCCTATTTAAATAAAAAACAGCAAGTAGCAGCAATTGCAACCTAAGTCAAGAGGCTTTAACTTACATGTCAGATTTGATATCTACCATTTCAACACATTGTCACAATGGGCCACCAAACACTCAGTACTTTTTTATGTCACTACGACTACAAGAGAGAAGATTTTCTCTTACCTGTGCTCTAACTCCCGGATGGACAGTATAACTCCTGAAGTCGATGCCTTCTGCTGAAGGGTCACCAGAAACGTGAACTCAGTTTTATTCCGAAAGAGCTGAACCAACTTCTCACTCACATGGGGCGCTGCATGGATTTCTCTTTCTATATCTAAGGATTTTATTAAAAAAAACCACAGGGGGGGGGGGGGGGCGAGAGAGAAGCGGGAGGGAGAGGAACAATGGTCCAGTAAAAATGCTAAGTCAAAGATTCAGATTACATTTTTCATTTTGCCATTGATATTTTTCATTTCCAAGAGACATCTACCACACGCTACCACTGCATTTCTTCAGTGGAAAAAAGCCCAAACAAATGGCACCTTGTCAGCATGCCCACTTGTCACTTCGGCAAGTTCACAAGTGGTCAGCTACTGATTTTCTGACAATTTTTAATGGGATGCCAAGCCATTTGTGTCTGCTGTGACCAGATTAAATTGCTGTAAATAAGGTGTGCTGCAGTCAGATAAATAGGCTCCAAAATTCTGAGGAATCTCAAGCACTGCATCTTCCAACACAATTCACCAAGCTCCAATTTCAGTTTTTACTGTCAGCTCCGTTACTGCCTTTCCACTGTACATCAGAGGGAACCTGTCCTTGCACCATTTAAGGCAGAGATGTATTACTGCTAATAACGCTACATGGTTGTGCTTCTGCCCAAGAAATAAATACAAGACATGCTTGCAATATGCTATAGTTTCAGGGATTTCTCAGTTTAAGCAAGCAAAGCGTGACAGCTCATGCAATATTTATTGGAACTGTGGTGTGACCAGGCAGATCCAGGAATATCCCAGTCTCACTAATCCTACCATGCCCAAGCAGCAGCAGCACACTTTCTCCCATATCACCTTCGAAGGTTCAAATGCACCATCTCCCAACACATCCATTTTTATTTCATCCTTTTAGTCACAGTACATCATCACTCCCAAAGATGATTAAATGACAAAGCGCAGAAATTGTGGCATTTCACCTTCCCACCCCTTGTCATGTTGCTCATGCTGGGCCTTTGTCACACATTCACGAGACCTATGCTGCTTGCAGTTCCTGGGTGTCACAACCAATTAGAAGCCTAGCAAGCTTCCTTTAGAAAAGGTTTATTTGAAGCCAAAAATGCCAATACAAATTCTCAGCTGGTAGAAAACCTTATAACTCTATTGAATCTTGAGAATCTGGCCCAGCATGAGTGCTGTAATACACAAAGGAGTGATGAGATTTACAATTCAGAATTTCACTGCAGGGGAGGGGGGGAAAAAAGAATCATTAACTGAGGCTTTGCAAACTGAAAGAGAAGAAGCTGGCTTGAAAACAACCCGAAACTCAGGAA
This sequence comes from Lagopus leucura, assembly GCF_019238085.1. NCBI lineage: Eukaryota > Metazoa > Chordata > Aves > Galliformes > Phasianidae > Lagopus > Lagopus leucura. The sequence goes on along the minus strand of NW_024962284.1, from coordinate 1,313,621 downwards.
TGTTGACTATGGAGGGAACGCCACAGACTGAAACCAAACTCTAAGGAAGAAGTATTCAAGCATGCTCTGTAATTGGGTGTCTCAACTTTTCCTGTACAGCTTAAAGCCCTTCAAATGAGCCTCCATGCTCAGAACGCATAACACACTTGCACTTTGGAAAGCTCACCTTTGAAAAGTACTGCAAATTAGACATCAAAAAATCACAACTCATCACTTAAAAATCTTTGCCAGAGGCTCAAATTCACCCAATAAATAAATATAAGGTCCACCTTACAGCACCTATTTGTCCAATACCACTTCCATCAGAAGAGAACAAAGCTTCAAAGAACAGAAGTAGTTTCCACAGCCAACAGAAAAGGGGGATGGAAGAAAGCACAGAGCAACAGGAGCAGGTTTTGTGTTTACCTACAAGATTTCATTATGCCTATCATTACACTTATGGAGCTTACCAAGCAAGTGTTACTCCTGGCCACAAATACTACTAGTCTTCTTTGAAACAGCTGACACAGGAGACACAGCACTAAGTATTCCATATACCAGGAAGCTCCCCAATATTACACCCAACTGCTGAGTGTATCCTCTACTACACTAACTTAACGCACTTTCCACTTCTAATGGCTGCCAATTTAAAACACACAGCGGGCTTCGGACCCACTACACTGACAGAAAATCCATCAGTACTGAGTACCAAAGCACAAGTACTGTTCAGAAATAACATTTCCAAGCGCTGACAGCTAAAGACTGCTGTCTTGTTTTGAAGCCTAAGAACCCTCGTATCTCACAATTTTGTTGATAATGGTGCTAAACTCACCAGAAATAATATATTGCTTCTTTGAAGCTCTCAAAAATTTTGTTAAGTGAAAGCATAGACAGTGCTGTCAGTGGAACACACGCAAAAATTTCAATCAAGTCATGCAAAACCCAACACATTCTTGTTATAAATGGTCCAGATATAAAGTCATATACCCCATTTATCCACCAAATTTTATACAAATACCAGGCTCCTTAGTCAGATTCATCAGTGAATTATCAATTAACTGACTAATCCAGTTAGAAAAGTGCTTGGAAATACCATGTTTTATTCTAGACCAGTGCTTAGTCACAAATACACTAACAACATGAACAGCACATCACATTAACTCCATTGACTAAAAGAAGAATTTGCCATAGATACAAAGTCCTGAAATTCCAAAAATGTGGGCCCAAACTGCTAGATAACAAACATTACTCAGGTGCTGTTTTGCAACCCTATTCTAAAGTAATCCATAACAAGGAAGTTTAGCTTTTTTAAACAAACAAACAACGCCCTTCTAGGGATGGGGCTGCTTGTTGGTGTAAATCTGCTCATTCCCAGGCCAAGGAGGTACCAGTGCACGGGAGCATCCTCTCGCTGCAAAACCAAAGACAAAACTGCAGGTGTAGAAACATCTACTGGCAGAATAATAACAAGGGGTAGAGAGGGTTTTTCCCAGCAGTGAGACAGCAGGTGAGACTCAATAGCCTGCAACTGGACCTGGGAGCAGAGGAGCCCCTGAAGGCTCAACAGGAATCCAGGAGTTCACATCCATAAGGCAGAGTGCAGGCAGCTTGCTGTTCTAAAGCTCACGTGCCTCCTGAGGAATCACAGCAAGGAGGCACACAGGGCCTCAGAGACAGCGCAGCAGGGCGACCTGATCTCCAGGTATGTCATCAATTCATGTTTTGCATCACTTCTGCAGGAAGTGCCATACTAATGAATTGGGAGTAAATCCACTTAAAGTAAGAGCTTTCTATTTACAAGCTGATTTTCACTCAAAAAAAAAAAAAAAAAAAAAAAGGAACACCCTGAACACACATACACCCCCTCACTGCAGGTGTCCAAAGGGAAAATATATTTTACACTCTCTATAAAAATAACTGCCTGCTTGTAATGAAATGCCATATTTCCTACATAATGTAGAACGATACAGGCTTACACAGTAATCTTCAGTGAAACATCACTTCATGCCTGGATGATAATGCAATCTCAGCAATAAACAAAATAAATAAATAAGTGCAGATACAACTTTCATATGCCCTTCTATGTGATTATATTTTCTTAATGTGAAATACTGACTGTCTGGAGGGCTTTTTAAATATACTAGAATGCTTCTAAAAGAAAAAACCCACAGACTGAAAGTATAACAAGTACAACAGATACAAATCATCTCAGAGCATTAAGTGAACTTACTTTCCTCAGCCAAACAGAGAAACACAAGATACCTCCACATTAACAAGGCAAAGTTCTCAGTGTCCATAACCCATGGTACAAAAGGGAAGGGAATTACATGACTCTTTGGACTGGAGCTCAAGGCCTTGGAGAAAAAGAAAATCACACAACTGGTCTTACAAGACGAATCCCAATCCATCTGGGAAATCTTTATTCTTCACTAAATGCTTCCATGAGAAAAAAAAAAAAAAAAAAAAAAAATCACTAAAAATGCAGGTCTAAATCAAGCCGGGTCTTCTGTAACAAGACACAGTTTGTCATTATCTACCTTGCTTTAGTACTTTCTTGGTTTACTTATTCCAGCAGGGAATGAAGAGCATGCAGCTCTATTGGTAACCTCAATCATTGCAAAACTATTTGTTTAAATGCGCTTTCGGGACATCCTTTGCACAATCACGCCAGACAAGCACATAGAAATTAATCCTACAACAAGAGAAAGTCTGGATCTCAGTGACAGCAATTAAAGAATCGAATGTTGCAGCGGACTGGCTTTTACCTTGCTACGGGCAAAATCCAATAAGAGCTAAATCTCTCTATAGAGAGAAACACAGAAATAAAAATGGAGTGCTGAGTAAGTTATTTCAGATGCCAGCTTTTCAAGATGGAACCAAGAGCAGAAGAGGCAGTGTCCAGAAGTTGGCTGGGATGGAAACAGAAGACAGCACCACAAAACCCTTCTCAGTGAAGGCAAGCATTCACCAAAGCACAGACTCCTACATTATCCCCATAGACTGTCTATCAAAGAACTGATAAAACCAGTGCCAGACGCCCCTGCTGCCCATCTGCTCCCACTCCCCTCCAACCATTACTCAGCCCAGACAAGAGGGTGACAGAACCTCTCCCTTCCTCTTCAGCTTCTACCAAATAGGCTCACAGAAGGCATGATGTTCTCCCACAAGTACATCTCTGCTGCTAGGTATTCTCACCAGCACAAAAAAAGACATGCAAATTGCTTTATTCGCCCTTGCCTTGCTAGCTCCGCTCAGAGTTGGTAATAAACAGTAGGAAATCATGTTCAACAGCACAGCTTTCTAAATTATGATTATTCACTATAAATCACTTTTTACATATTGCTTCAGACAATGTTCCTCAAGAATAAGATCCATCTGCAGTGAAATGCTTGGCGATTTTAATATGCAAACCTCCCACAGAGATGATGTCTCATTTTAATTATTCTTTCGGCTTAATGGGTTTTCATTAAATTAGAGGAAGGAGCAATTATCAGGGTGAATAGCTAATGTTACAAAGGTAACTCCCATGACTATACAGCAAAGGCAGTTCTGCTAGAGAAGGTGGAAAAACAGTAATAACGCAATGTAAACGCTTCCTTTGCAGCATGCAAAACCACCCTGGCAGTAAACATTAAGATATCACTGACAAACATACATCAGAATGACAACTAGTTTACAAACTAGGTCTTGCCTAACAAAATTAATCTAGCATTCAAAATTACAGATACATTTCATTCCATCCAGTAAGCTACTGCAAACCCAGGCCTAAAACTCCAGATGCCAGGGAGAATGGAATTCTGAACCAACAAAGAAGTGAAACCGCTGCTTATCGACTCACCACTTCTCCCCAGCCAATCAGTTAGTTGACTCAGGGGCTTACTGTCAGGCTCTTCACTACTTGAAAGCTCTCCCAGCCCGAGCACTGGCTGGAATGACCACACTCATGTTAATTAAGTTGTTGATCGAGAGGTTAAGCCTCATGTTTGCTTTATCAGCATTTCAACCTGAACCGGGGAAACTGAGCTGCTGTGGGATAAGCGGAGCAGCAGATATCGTGCAAGACTTGGAAATTAATACACACTGAGAGAGAAGGAAGCCACCTCTGTTTGTCAAGTCCCGGCTCCAGCAGGGGCAACGCAATGGGCACAGCAGCAGAGAGCTGCAGCAAAGCCTACACTGCAGGGGCAGCCCCTCTTCTCTACATCTAGGCTTTACGTCTCCAGAGCCCTTCTCATCTCCACGCAGGCAGACAGAACACTCAAGGCAAACGGCAGTCATTCTTCCCATGACAAAAGGACAAGCAGCAGGCGCGGATGCACGCACAACATAGCAACTACCACCACCTTCCAGGCATTTGGTGGGCACAGAGCACAAGCAGGAAACTCGAGCAAGCCCAAAGGCTTTGCAACAAGCTTGCTGTCGAGGGCAGCACTCACCTTGCCGCACATCACCTGCTGCTCAAGCAGTTTCTTTTCCTCACTTGCAATATTTCAAGCAGCTACAGGGCACAAGCTCACCTCCTCAAGTAGGCTTAACTTCGTCCTCAAGGGACTCGTGCTGAAATCAACACTATTTACAAATGGATGATCCCTTAAATTAACTGCTTACACCAGAGCTGGTGGAAATGCTCCAGAAGTTACACTACCGCTAACAGTGCATCATCTGCTCTTAAATCATGTGAGTTAATCAAATTACATGCCTTGTTAGTTAATTAGCGCAGGAGTCACTGATTATAACTTCTTTTCCACTGTTTATCTATATCAGCTAACATATCACATCACTGCAATTGCGATAAAGGCTGCTGTTAGCAAATTTTGGAAATAACAGCTGCTCAAAAGAGTACCAACTACACTAGCAACGCAGTCCCAAGGAGCAGCCTGAACACAGCCAGCAGCCCTGGGTGCCACACTAGTGAGCAACACTCATTTCCAGGACTCATTATTGACACAGCACAGTCCACTCAGCGCTCTGCTTCAGAGAATGTTAAGAGTCACTGCCGCACAGGATAATGAGACACCGAAAAATACAGCTTCTGTTCTGGCTTCATACAAAAGCAAACCCAGCCATCTTTTCCTTCCCTTCTACAGAAGATCTTCAGGAAAGCTCAGAGCAACAGCCCCTCAAAATTGGAAGTGACCTCAAGAAAAAAAAAAAAGAGAAAAAAAAAAGGTAACACACATTGAACTTGGTAAAGCATGCTCTTCAGCCACACATACAAGAGATCTAAATGAGGATGCTACCATAAGGAGGTGAGTCTCTGGAGCCAAAAATCAGATAAAGAGGGTACATTTTGCATACAATTTTGCATTTTACTGATGGCACCCTGAGCTCACTCCCTCCATCTACACCCCTCCCTCTCTTCCCCCCCCTCCCGGGGCATTTGCCATCTAGAAACACACTTCAGCTTTGTCAACTGACTATGCAGAGGGAGTGAATGATTTGTCATTTTAGAAATTTCAGTAATTCTGATTTCTCATTGGCAGAGATAGCCTACAACCCAGATTTTCAGAGTAACGCCAAGACACAGCAAAGCAGAAGAGGCTGAAAGCCCAAGTTGCTCAGTGCAGAAGATCTCAGCCTCACCCCAGCAGGGCTGCTCAGAGAGCAGCACTCGCCCCCCTGGTGAAGGGCTGTGTCCTTCAGCATGCACATCTGAGCACCAGAGCTCAGCAGTTGTTAGCTGATCCTTAAAACAGAGGCCTCTGGCTCGGTTTCTTTGCCTGCAGAGAGAAATTACAGTGCCCAGTGCTACTTCTGGCAGCAAACAGACCTGGCTACATCCACACAAAGGTTTTGATTTCCAGTCCAGTAAAGCCTTTTAATCACAGGAATAATCCAACTAAAGGCAGTGAAATCACCCCACAAGTTCAAAGTTAGTATATGATGACACGCTCTCGTGGTCAGAAGCTCCAACAGTGGCACTCTAAACAGTTGCTTAATTATTTTTAAAGCATTTTGCTCGCTTACTACTAAAAATCATATGCTTTTTCATTTTCTTTATGCAATTTGTAAACAAATGTGTGCCATGAATTCATTCTCCCTTCTGTTTTCTTTACCTCAGAAAAATCATTTGCGTGTTGCTGCTGAAGAAAATTAACTCTAGCTGCCTGCTTGATTTACTAACTGCATGATAATGGCACAGGGCACAAAACATTTGTCAAGGTCTCTCTCTGCTCAAGTATAATTTTTCCTGTCAGCCTCTTTACATTTATATTGAATGTTACAGCCACGCTTGTTTTGTGGGACACACGTAAGCACACGTTTACACCTTCGCCCCAAATATGAATAATTCCATCTCTGTGAAGCCCTGCACACAGTTCCCCAGCAAAGAGGCACAACCACAGCTAACACACTTAGTCTCCCCCTGCAAGTTTCATACGAATTATTTGAGATCTAACAATTTTCAAAAATGCCACAATAATAACTGTATTATCTTTTTACACCATAATTATGATTTTGAGCATCGCTTTTCTTATTTCATCTGAGCACACCACAACTCATGAATAAAATATGACAACTTTGATAGCATCCATTGCTGTGGGTTCATCCGTAACAGCAAACGTGCTCAGGGTACTAAGTGCTCCCTCTTGCTCCACAAGCCTTTGTTTTGGAAAATAAGCTTTTATTTAAATAGAACTGCCACATGTGTCCCTCTTTTTTGCATTTCTTGCCATTAGCAATAACACCAGCAATCATGTTTACTTTCTGTTTTAATGACTACATTTTGAAACAATTAGGATGGCGTAAAGCTAGAGAAGCAGAATATCCCATCTGAAAGCTGGTACTTGCAAGACATCAAAAACCATTAAAAGCACCGCTAGCATCAGAGAACAAAAGACTAACACAGAGAGAGGAATACTATCATTAAGAAAAAAAACTTAATTCTGTTCTGGTTTTGTAATTAATTACAATGAAGCAAACCTAAGCAACTTCCCCCGTTTTGCTAAGAAGACTACTGTAACTAATAGTGCAGAGTGCTGCTCTGACAGCTCCTCAGTAAATTTCCCTACAAGGAAGGCTGGAGATAAAGGCCAATGCATGAGGTTTCCAAATCACCAGCATTTCCCAATTTATACTCCAAATGTCACTTTCTAAGCTGCACTGCTTCATCTTTCAAACAGCATGACGAATATCTGCGGAGACCTCCACAGACCACAAAAACCATGACACATGCATCAAGCCCACTCTCCTCCCACACACCTTGGCTTAGGTTGTTTTCCCTAGTCCTGAGAACAGGCTCTGAAATTCCAACAGTGGTACAGGCAGTGAGCAGAGAGAGAAGCAGAGACGGATCTGTGCGCCGGCTGTAGGCAGCCTTTCATCAGAGAAGCAACGAGTATTTTACCTCCAAGATCCAGTTTCATGCTTGTTGCGCTCTCAGGGCATCCACGCTACCTTGCAGCTTACAAAACATAAAAGGAAAAGGCAGGAGAAGGAGGAGCAGTGAGAAACACAACTGCCTTAACACCACCAACTTGGCCACTGTAGGAATCATCTGTTCCCACTACTGGAGAACTCCCAGCTTCAACTGTAGAAGCTACCCATATGCACGGGGGGAGCACAGGCACCTAGAGCAATCCCTGCAGCTGCAGTCATCCTGTACTACTTTTGATTTTATTTTTTTTTTCCTATTTACACCAGAGAGGATCAGTGGGACATCCAGAAACATTAGCAGACAGGCTGGGAGGATGGGGAGTGAGAGATTTTAGGAAGCCAGAACACCAGCCCTCAGACAGAGTACTGCCCCTCTATTCACAGGCCCCTCTATTGTCAGAGTTAGAATCAATTTGGCTGTTTTAGCAGGTAAGCAGCCTACGTAACTACTGATTTAATGAATGTTTTAGTGGACACCAGGTGCCGAAATCTTCTGCTCCATTTACTTAAAAAAAAAAAAAAAAAAAAAAACCCACACTACTAATGCTCTGCATTTTGTATCATTGAAAAGGCCACAAAAGGCAAAGCAATCACATGATATAGTGCCATAAACCAGCACAGTATGACATGATTACTTCTCACCATTTATGTGGCAAAAATGAAAAATGAGGGAAAAAACGTCCCCCTCGTGTCATTTATACACCCACACTGCAGGTGGCAAGATTAATCTAGAGTTTGGCATAGAAGAAGCAGGCTGAGGTCTCAACTAGCGTCTAATTTTTATTCTTGATAGGTAGTTGAAGACAGCAGGGCTTTTCACTGCAGGAAGTTTTCCATGCCCACCTCTTGCATTTAGTCTGTATCTGCTTTTGTGTACCTTTTTAAGATACAAAATCTTAGAAAATAAACATCATCACGTGTCTTTTTCCATTTAATTAAGCAGAGCAAACAGAAATATTCCCTTCAAACAGACATTAACATGTTTCCATTAAAACCGTTTTGAGAAATCTAAAGACCCCTCTTGGGGTTCAGAGCACCCATAAAAGGACACAAGGCTTCACCGTCTACAGTGAGAACACAGTGCTTCTGCTCCATGAACCATTTTACCAAGCAATGCTCCTGTTCAGCTCTCTTTGATCCCATCACCTGGCCCACAAGCCAGACCTGCAGCACTGGGTGCAGGGCTCTCCACCCCTGGGCAGAGGCACAACTCCAGTAACCACCCCGCATCGCTTCAACTTCCCAGGGCTATCACTAGCACACACACCTGCTCTGTGGAACATCACAGAATGGTACTCTTACCATACTGTAATTCTCATTTTCTAAATAAGTAATTAATAAAACCCGATTATGCGCAGCATAATAAGACTTAGGAGTATCAGGTCACTCATATCCTTTTGGGGGGAGGGGTGGAAAAGACATTTTTGTTGTGTTTCTGTTCTGATGAAGATACAAGAAACTCAAACTGTTATTCTCACTTTATCTAAACTGATCTCCTCTCATTTTAAGAACCTAGCTGCTCATGCAGTGGGGGAAGCGTGTCACATTTACCAGCAATGCCAGAAACCAATTCCTCCATTCCCTCTCCCCACCCACTGAAGAGTACAGACCTTTTGCTTTCTTTCTGCTTATCTTCCTTACAGGACTTTGTCAACAGTTTGCCAGAAGCATTGCAGGCTTTTAGCATACTACAGAAATACTGAAGTGCTTCTTCCATGTCCCTCTGTACTTGCCACGGCAGCAATGAAGATAGACAAGGAGAACAATTATTATCTCCCAGCAAAGCAAAAATAACTGCCAAGAGCAGAGGCAAGGCGTGCTCAGAATTCTTCCCTCATCATTAGAGACATGATGGGAAATCCAAAAAATGTCAAGTATAACAGAAGGGAGGATGACAACTTTCAGGATGGAAAAAAAATTGGAAATCAGTCATTGTAGTTTTGTATGGCCATGTTTCTATTTTAGATTATGCTTGTATTTTATTTTTAGGAGGGTGAGGGGTTAAAATGAGTATAATGAATAAGAAAGTCTGTGAGGATTTACAAACTGTATTTTCATGTATGTGGGATACATTTTAGTCTTAGGGCTGCTTTGCTGTAATTCAAATTGAGACAGGAGTGGAAACAGCCAACACTGGATAGGTATACAGAAGCATCTTAAAAACCATAACTGAGCTCTGGCAAAGGGAATAGCAGATTGCCTAACTTCAGAGCATGAGAGCACCGTTCAATATTTAGGTCTCAAGTAGTTGTTCCTTTCTTGATGATTCAGTTCACTCATCTCTACCCAGCTCATTGTACCTTGACTCCAGATCATCTCCCTCTATTGAAAGTGGTCAGTTTTGCAGAAAGCATAAAACCCCTTAGGCTCATTTCTTCATTGCCAAAAAAAAAAAAAAAACTACATCACTTACACAAAACTAAAACATGAGCCATATTGAAAGAACAAACATAAATAAGAAGTTAAGCAGGTGTCAGTATTGAAGCCACAGAGGAAACCTTGCTCAGCCCTGCAGGAACACGTTACAACACCAACCTCAATGGCAGGATCACACACTGCTTTCCAGAGGGGCCCTGCCTCAGCCACTGCACAAAGCAAAGAACAAACAGCAAGTAACACCTGTTAACAAATAAGGATGTTGGCTTATTTTTATTGTTCAAGGCACACCTTGAAGAGTAAATCCACTGTATTTAAATCCTCCTCTGAAGACAGAGCAGAGCATGACCAAGTTAATTATTCTAGTGCAGTATCTGAGACAGCAATTAATTAATTCTTTTCACACCACTGCTGTTAGAGAAAAGGGTATTAGTACCTCAGCTTTACAGGTGAACAACCTAAGCAGAGAAAATTAAGGCTCCAAGTCACTAATTAAATACACACGATCCAAGTTTTATCCTCCAAAAACATTTGTTAAAAGTTAGCACAAAGCACAGACACTCAGTGCTGCCAAATCTGAGCTTCCAGTGCTTTTTCCCCAAATTTGCTGTCCTTACTGCAAGCAAACCTTCACCCGAACCCTACCCACCCAATGCAAGACTGCAGCACTTAAGTTTTTCCCTCAGTTCCAGCTACTCACCTCTTCCTCCAGGCCGCATCTCTGGTGACCGTCCTCCTTATCCCAGTGCCCACATCCCTTGCCCTCAGCACCCTCACACCACTCGTCACTGCTTTCCTCCCAGCCACCACCAATTCCCTCATTGGCCTCAAGCTCCTTGCCACAGCTGTTTCTCTTCTCTCCCCTCCAACTACCTCCCTGTGAGTTCCAGTTTCCTTGCCCTGCCTGTCACTGTTAATCTCATCCAACTGCTACTCACCACCCATTTCCCAGCATCAATCTGTATCATTCCCTGCCTCTCGGCAGAGCTCCTTTATCCCAGCTGAATTACTGGCTCTTTACATACCCCTGCATTTCCAGCTTTACTTCCCTCCTTTTCAAGCTTTCAGAGAAGTCTGGGGAAGAAGGGTGAAAAGCATGAGAGCAACTACAATCTCAAAGAGACCGAGTACCTGCTCACCATCCTGCTGACAGACGTGAGCCGGAGAAGCTGCACTTTCTTTCATCACCCTCAGACAGGGCCACCAAGGAGCAACAGGCCCCCAGATGCTCAAACACACTGCCTGGTTTTTCCCCATAGAACTGTCATGGATCCAGGTAGTCACCCATGAAAGCACATCAGTGAATTTAGCCACTCAAACTTTCTGGCATCTTCGCTCTTAACAGCATTTGACAGAGCAGCTTTCACCCCACCAGCATCCCTCACACAGCCAAGCCCAGGTGCCGGCCCAGTCTCCAGCCAACAGAGCCAGCAGCCCCAAAGTTCTGAGTAAATCCTAAAATGTGCTCTGGTGTTAGCCATAGCATCATTACAGTTGGAAATTACCTCAGAGACCCCCAAGTTCAACCCCAATCCACCCTCACCAACCACATCCCCATAGTTCTGAAACATCCCCAGGGATGGTGACCCCCCGATCCTGTCATGGCTCTATGTTTTTTTTTGTTTTTGGGTTTCAGTATTCCACATCAAAACATCATGTAGTGTATGGTGTATTAAAGTGTCACTGCCCCACACTGGGCACCAAAAATCTGTCACGGAGTTGACCAGATCAATCTATGTCCATGACAGGGGCAACAGGCCTCTGCCCCCCCCCCCCCCCCCACCACCCCATTTTTGTGGGTCTGGGGTTGGGGGGGAGGGCAGAGGCCTGTCTCCCCTGTCACGAACATAGATTGATCTGGTCAACTCCATGACAGACCCCCAGGCAGGCTGTGCCAGCACCTCACTGCTCTTTCTGAGAATAAATTCCTAATATCCAACCTGAGGAGATCTCAGTGAAAAGAGCAGAAATGGTCGATACTGGAAACACTACCGCACGCTCAGGGCATCAGGCCTGCACCTCAGCCTGCACAATGCTTTCACTCACACAAAGGATTTGTATTTCACCACTGCTCATTTCTCTCACACTGCAACTCTCATACTGCAACTCTGCACTTGGGTAAAACAGGAAAAAAAGAGGGTAAAAATGCAAAACCCACTTCTGAACACAGATCCATGCCAGGTGCTGAGGTGCTGGCAGCAGAGATGCTATGAGGAGAATCTCTGTGAGCAGACGTGGCAAATGTCCCTGCAGAGCACTCTTGGCACCTCAGGAAAACATGTAGGAAAAAAAAGGGGCAAAACAACAGCTCCCCCTAGCTGCTAGCTAAGCAGGCACCCAGCTGCCAGCCAAGGCCAGTGAAGAGCTGTACCCAACAATAAATAAAAGCAACTCAATAAAGGCCCCTCTTCCAAAGCACAAGTGGGAGGCAGGAGGGAAAGACCTCTGCACCACTGGTGTCCCAAACCTCTCCCACATGACAACAGTGAAAGAAGTGCTCTGCTCCTCAGAGCTGAAGGAGGAGCAGGGCTAAAGTGCCCATGGCGTGCCCTCCCCTGCTTTGCTTTCTGCCAGGTAAAAATGACATTGCTTGCACCTCCTGTTTGCTATGAACATCCCAGGAGAGATAGCATGAAGCAATGGCCCTGGCTGATTACCTTGTATTAAGAGCAAGCAACACATTCAGCTCCAAAACTCAACTTCAAAGGGGTCTGGAAACACCTTCACTCTCTGAGAGAGAAATTAGCAAGTCAAGAAGGGAGCTGTCTAGAAATTGGGATCCGTAACATCCTGAGAGAAAATAGCTACAGGGAGGAACGCGCTGCTTCTGGAAGCTCCCAGGAGCATACTGAGAGGCACCTCTGCCCTGCAGCCCTGCTCTCCCTTCCACCTGAAGCAGGATGACCCTCTCATTGCAGGAACTCAACAAGATTTCCTCACAAAACAGTGCTCTATGCTCGAAGACACCCGTTGTTCTTTCTCCTTTCCTGTCAGAGGAAAATACAGCTGTATAGAAAAAGAAGCCAGAAGTAACCAATACAAAGCAGGAAGGAGCACGGCTGAACTCTGTGCCGCAGGAGCCACAGGCCAGGTGTTTCCCATATAAATTCAGTGCTTGTTTAATACAAGTAAAAGAAATAGCAAAGCAAAAAAGGACTTCATAGAGGTGGACCTTTAACAGTATGTGGCAGTGGTCAAAACTACTCCGAGCTACAGACAGCACATAGAGTGAAAAGACAGTTCCTAATTTAAAGACCAAGTTTAAAAATACTGCCAGATTGGTAGGAAGGAGAAAAACAAAACCTTAATCAACTCCTTGTGGGAACTGCTTTGTAAGTAATGACTTTAAGCCTCTATCAAAGAGGTTCAAGGGAGGTGTTGAGGGAAGAAGAATTAGAAAGAAATGAGTGTAGCTGACAGGTTGTAAAAGGAATAAAATTTTCCTTCCACAATGAGAACTGAGTGCTGAACAAAAGTCACTGATTAAGGTAATCGCATAATGTAACAGGCTAAAGATTGGGCTCACTCTGCCCAAAAAAGCTCTGGAAAAAGCTGACCAGCTAAGTGCCTCCTCAGGCTTTATGTATAACTGAAGCCTTTCTCTGCTTCTGAACCTTCAGGTTGAGGTTTCCCCCCTGTGGGAGACAAAGCAAGCCCTGCTTTTCTGCTATCTGAAGTATAGGATGGGACTGAGCTCCATTAAGCAGGATATTCACTGCTCAGTGCTTCTTAACATACTAGAACGTATACCATAATCCTGTTATAGTAACTCCAGTGTCATTTCCTCCTGTTGCCAAGATAGTATTCACAAAGGTGTTTCATGCAATCTTTGTAAGACATTGTTGTAATGCATTAAGGGGGTGATCAGTACTTCCAATACATTTCTTTGGGTTAGATTTCCCACCTACTCCCCTAAACTGATTCCCTAAATTCTTCAAACTCATGGCTGGAGGCAAAAAGATGTGCAGTTGGACACCAGGACCACAGGATCCCATTCCCCAAGAGCACTCTAGTCATGAGTTTCCCCTCACCTTCTTTTAAACTTTTCTGTTAGAATAAGCAGACTGGATGTGACAATTATTCCCCCCTACTCTTTCAATTATTAATGACAAATAAGACACCACAACTTTAGGGATAACGTGCTGTTTGCACAATTGCAACTGTGAGTTAGAAACTAAATTTCATCATCTAATTTGTGCTGTCAGCACCTACACCACTTTTCTGATTCCCTCATCCCCATTGCATAGAGAACGGGACTGAAACGTCCAAGTAACGGAACTTATCAATGAAAAAAAAAATATCAAGCTGAAATAATCAAAGAAAAAATCCCAATAGGACCACTCAGATGACTGCACTTAATTGCAGGTTTCTATGCTTTTCTGAATTAGAAACAGTTTTGCTTGTCCAAAAGCAACCCACATCTCTCAATTGCCACTTTGGTTCTGTCATGCTGTCACACAGTTTGCAATGGAGTTAAATTTAATTCTTCGCCTGTAAAACTGTTTTGCATGGCAATCTGAATTTCAGCTCTTACTATCAGTATTATAAAATCAGAATACTGCACTGGCTACAATTGAGGTAGCTTTGGACTTCAGGGGAAAAGTCATTCTACATTTCCTCTGTGATACATCAAATCCTGAGGTCAATCTCCAGAAGTTTTGTAACAAACAGTACTTCTATAAGAGAGCTAATGCCACCAATCAAAAAGTCAAATTAAAGATAGTCATTTATCTTCCTACTGTGCACTTGCTCCTTTTATCTTTCTGCCTCTAAATACAACTGAGCATCCAAAACTCATAAAGCTTCCAGCACCAATGAGCTTAATGCACACAGGAAGAACCTTGCTAGGGAAAACGATTCACGTTTTCACTACAGCGCTATGCAATCTGGTCTGGGGCAAAGTTACCATTTCTCTACCTCACTGATTTAGACTTGCAGGGATGCACAATGTAACACTCCCAGTTTGAACAGCTCTAGCAAAGTCCTGTCAGGAAAAACATCTTACAAGACAGAAAATGTTCCCTGGGGAGCATTTGTCTAAGCTCAGAGCCCTATTACATTGCTGCAGGGACACAGCCAAAGTGGGGGTGAGGAGCAGGCAGAACTGCCCTGTGAAAACCACGTGCCAGACAACAAACTCACAAAATCACTTTCTCTTTCTCTGAACTAGGAAACTCTGAGCAGTGAAAGCACAGAAGTGAAGAGGTCTCCTAATGAGGTGCCCTTATCAGCCATCCGCCCGCCAGGTGTGGGGGGAGCCCGTCTGCCTGCTGCCCCACACGCTGACAGGAGAGCAGCAAGGCACAGCACATACCAGCTACTAACATCTGGTAAGAGCTGATCAGAGCAAAGCTCTGCTAAAAGAGAGCAGCAAATCCAGCAGGATACAGACATTTTTCAAGTAAGCACTGACTTTCAATCTTTTCTCTCCCCCAGGACTGTCACGTTGGCTGGATTTCTGTGAAATTCTGTGGGGAAAGAAAGTACAACTTCTTCCAACCTATGCTTAGCAGTTGCCCATACATCCCTGTGGGCTCTGTACTAGTCTTAGGGTATGGCAAGATAAAAATTGAAATTAAGTACCTTCCGGTTCCAGCCAAAGGACCTGGCACACAGCCTAACTGTAGCTGTAAAGTAAGTCACCTCCATTACTAAATAAGACTTCATACAGCTGCTGACATTTAACAAATAACAGACAGGAACAAGAAGGGAAGCAGCCAGCAGGCAGCCACAGACTTCCATCCTATCCAACAGCAGCAGCAAAAGAGCTCTCACAGATCTCTCTCAGGAAGGAGCAATATTCCAAAGGTCTTGAGTGTTTTCCTAGCTCAAGGGCTGATGAGCTTACCTGAAGACAGTAACTTCCTATGCCATCTTCCAAGAAGTTTCATACTATAAACAATATCCAAGAACAAGACTATTCCTGTGTGCATTGAAAAGATTTTTTTTTTTTTTTTTGCTGGAGGAATTAGAAAAAGCTTTACTTAGCTAATTACAGACTCTGAATTGTATATTCACTTCATATCATGAACTCTTATTCACGTGAGCGGACATTAAAAAACAGATGTTCACAGAAGCATTGAGCTTTACAGGCAGTACTTTTTTTTTTTTTTTTTTTAAGTGACTCTTCTCTAAAGTTTGTAAGTTGCAGGTGCAGCCTTTCAAGGCAAACAGGACTGAATAGACATAAGATTTACACCATTCAGTCTCAATCAGTGTCCCCCCCTGCCCCCCAAAAAAAAAACAACCCACATCTCAGTCATCTTCCCTACAGCTACAACTCCAAGTCTGTAACATCTCACTATGAGAGTTCATCAGCACAGGTGCTGTTAGCTGCACAGAATGGCAGTTGGAAATAATCAAGTAATTTAAGTTTGTTAGGCCACTGCTGCAGTCTTTGGAGGAATCCCTGTACTGCAGCATTGGTTTTTGTGTTACAGATGAAGTCAAGTGTATCAAATGAAAAACTACTGGTAACTTTAAGTGATTACATTAACACCCATCTTCTGGGCACTGATCTGGCAAACAGTGAAAATTCACTACTCAGCATAGCATAGAAGATTGGAAATATGATTAACAAGATCTGAGATGGTCTCGAGAAGTGTCTGCTTTGCCACTTAACCTTGACCAGGCAAAAAACAGAGGGATTCTCCATAACAGATGCTCCTACCCACACCTTAATGTTTGTTAATCTCTAGTGACATAAGTGTCCCTCTTATGAGACTTCGTCTCTTAATCTGGGCTTCTGGAAAAGCTTCCCAATACATCCTGCATTTCACTCCATTAAAAATAAAAATGTTTCTCAAGCATTATCTTAGAATATTGGATGAAAAATTACCTTTCAAAGTGACGGGTACTTAGTTCTGACAGTTAAACACAATACAGTTTGATCTTCTCACTTTGGTGGTTCTCAGTTAATGAAAGACTTGCTACACATTACTAACCAGTGTCAAGACATTATCTGCCTTCTCCTGTCTACACAGCTTCAGCTCTGTGCGTCTCTTTCATGTGTACAATGACAGAGAGAAAGTACCCAAGAATACAACAGTCTATACCTTGGAACCATTTTGACATGCTTAATTGAAAAAAAAAAAATACTGGGGAGTGTCATAAATCTACCAGAAAAAAAAACTTCTCTAGAGGCTGCTAACCTTGGTGACCTGGCAGCACACAAAAATCAAGAACCAACCAAAACCTTACGTATTTGAGCAAAAGAAAGTGACAAGTGAGACCACTATTACAGGGATTCAGGCATTAAAGCTCTTGTGAGCTCACACAGAATTGGGGAAACAGAGTCAAGAACACGTGTCTTACCTTGAAATAAAAATGCTTTGCTGGCATTGTGCAGTCCTGGCACTTGTGTTACCCCAATGGTTGTATTCATGAGATCCAGTTCTGTGATGATATCAATTTGTAAGTCAGGATCCATTCCAAATCCTACAGCTGGGATGAGGGAGACAGAGTTAGATCAATTTTTATTTCAAATCAGATAATGAAAAGCATGGAGAAGAATACCTAGTGTAGGCATTTCCATTACCTTTACACACACATCCCATATACAGTAATTACTTAGAAGACACAGTAATTCTGTTGCAAGAAAAAAAGATATTCTTTTCCAAATCTTTCAATTAAACTATTTCCTTTTCACAGCTTTTATTATGCACAACTTGAAACATCACAAAACTGACACATTAACCCGGCATCTTTTTGAGGCTGAAAGCAATAAATAAAAGCATGAGCACCTACGCAAAAGGATGAAAGAGATGTGCAGCATACAGCTATTGGCTACAGAATTTCCAGGGAGACACAAGGGCTGGAAACTCCTCTCACACTTCACACGTAACTGAGACCAACAGACCAGCCTAAATATGATCTATTTTCCCAACTGCACAAAATGACCCTGGAGGAAATATGGTACCAGGATGAAAGATGTCATAATCACAGAGCCCTAGGTGAGTCACAAAGCCAATAAATCTTATGGAGCACATCTTCTGTGTTTAAGCTCAGCCAGCCCCCAAAAAGCACGCCAGAGCCTACCGACAAATAAGAAATGTTCATTAACTAAACATTCTGATCTGCAGCAGCATGTCCTGTAGAAGGCTGAATCCAGACCTAGATTTAGAAAGGTTCATGCCCAAGAAAAGGCTGGTCAGCCCTTTAATTGATAGGGGAGTCAATGAAATTGACAGAAAAGATGCACACACAAGTAGCTTGAAGTTAGTGCCTTCAGAAGTTCAGGGCAACTTAATGGTTACGGTACACTGAATTTTTAAACGTATCTCCTTTCTCAAGGGATGGCAACAGGCCAGCCTGACCGCAGCATCTTTCTCAATGTAGTAATAAATATAGCACGAGACCTGTGCCTGAGACATAGGTCAAACAACCTCAAGCAGGATCCAAGCACTTTCCTAATGAAAATTTTTGCTAACATCATTAGTAATGGGAACAGGTTCTGAGAATGAAAGCCTGATGCAGCCAAGTCAACGAGAAAACTCCCACTGACTTCTGTGGGGCAAGGACATTACCTGGGAAACACATCTGGATTGATATCCACTGAGTGGACTCCACATTCAGGTCTAAATTGATTTATTTGGCATTCCAAGACTGTACTTCTGGATCATTTAAGCAGTCTGATTCTTTGAAAGGCTCTAAAAAAAATTACTGAGGTGTACAGAATGAACAAGAAGTTACGTATTCTGCTCATAAATCATCTGTTCCACAGTACTTTCTCCTTTATTTGGATGTTAAAATGCCTTCTGATAACAAGCTGTGCTAACACAGAGGATGCTATTGCACAGTAAGCTGACTAGTAAAACACAGACATTTTTAGTAAAAACAGATAGTTTTAAAAAGGTCTCTATCAACCTTACTCTACAATGAAAACCAAGATGCAGAGGCACTGGCAGAAATGAACCTCCAGAAGTGCCAATATATCAACATGTCCACATACACAGTGCTTTCATGAGGATGTGGGGATAAATACCACTCTGTAGAAAGTTGAAATTGGACAGATGAATGCAGATAAACTTCTCCAAAAGAAAAAAACTTCCCAGGTAGTCAGCAACATCAAGTTTCAGTACTACCTGTGTCATCACCCATCCCAGATGCTCAGGCACTGCAGGGCTACAACCGATGCTGAGCATATGAGCAGACCAAAAACACCTGTGAGAAACCTACAGCAACTCTTCCAGTGCAAGGGCTGCAACCTGAGATCCTCCAGCACAAACACAGATAATGAAATATTATTAGAGAGCGCAGCCTTTCTGGTCAAAAAATGTTAAAGCAAAGGTTGTTTTAGAAGGAGGGAAAAAAAAAAAAAAGAAAAAAAAAATTATTATTTCTTCAAAAGGATTTTATTCAGGAGAAAAGCCACACATTGTAAACTGTGCAAACTAACTTATCAGACAATCTCACCTCCCCTACCAAGAGGGGAGTATGCTCTTCCTAATTGGAAAGATGTTAGATGTGTCTGGAGCACCGAGAGCCTACTGCTATGAGGGCAGACAGAGTAGAGACTAAAACTTGCTCAACAGAAAGGACAGACCACATCCAATAAGACAAATCCTGACCCCGTTAAAGGCAATGAATGCTCCACCACTGACATCAAGAGGGTGAGGACAGAAACCACATCCAGCACGTATAGACACTCCCATAAATCACCGAAGCTCCGCTGCTCTGTTAAGGCTATTTATTCCAGCCTGGATACCCGGGGCTCAACAAGTACCGATCAACTGCAGCTCCATAGATTTCAATTTATGCCAGGGGGGGATCCTGTGTGACAACTTCAGTGTGCCCCCTCCAAGCTTTTCAAGTGCTTTCAAGAAAGAAGATGATTTCCAATGTCAACAGCATCTATTTAGCAAAAGACTAACGTTACATTAAATACATTGTCATTTTTAGTCATTTTCCTGTGCTGGCTCTCCAGCCTACAGCAAGCACTCAGAAGCCTTGTTAAATAATTAATAAACAACAAATCAGCAGCTTCAGTATCATAACTAAGTCTCCTTTTCCCCTGTGGTCTCTCATGCTCTATCAAAAGGA
Organism: Lagopus leucura; assembly: GCF_019238085.1. Classification (NCBI taxonomy): domain Eukaryota; kingdom Metazoa; phylum Chordata; class Aves; order Galliformes; family Phasianidae; genus Lagopus; species Lagopus leucura. The sequence continues at coordinate 1,293,851 of NW_024962284.1, read as the reverse complement.
TTCCACAAGCATACCAACTGCATCTAGCATGTTCTGCTGCCTCCCTTCAGCAGAAAGAAGGCTGGAAACACTGCTTCTTTTGGAAGTCAAAATTAACCATCAACCCATAAGTCCTTACTGGAGAGCTGTGCAAAGCTTAGGCTTCATCCTGACCAACGGTGCTTTCAATTCCTATTTAAAGTAATTGGGCCATTTCCCTCACATCAGTGGCTTACACAAGCAAAACTCCAGCTAATTCACTCAGGAGGCAGGCACAGAAATCATCTCAGGACTTGGTGGATTTGGCCCAACGCAAATTGAAGGCACTAGAGTAGATTAAAGGATTAAGCCATATAATTATGAGTGATGTCACCAGGAAATCCCTAAAAGAAATTAATTCCACCTCACAGCTCCTACAGCTCATACTCTCTGCTTGCCCCTTTATCACCAGCACTCAAGCCCTGGCAATCACACCACGCTCCAGCTAGCTAACACGCTCCGTATGATGCGTGCAACACATTCAGAATTTCCTCCACCCCGCTGTGTGCGGGCTGCCTGGGGACGGAGAAACTTTCAAAGCACAGCCGACACAGCCCAGCCGTGCCCACAGCCATGTGCAATCATTCAGGTGGTAAGTGGAATCTCCACCTGAGGCACTTCGCACGGCCCTCCCACAGCTCCACCAGTAATTGTTGCACACAAAGAACTTTCCGAGCAGCTTCGCAATCCCGAGCAGGAGAGTTCGGGCTCCTATTTACCACCTCAAGCGCCTGGGTGCGCTGCTGGGGGGAACGCTGCTGGGAAAGGGCGATCGGCACGCTCTCCCAACTATTCCACGTACGCCGCCTCTCAAAACCAACGAACGTCAATGGGAAAACACTAAGAACAATTTTAAAACAGCGCTTCTGCCAGTCGCACCGGGAAATCTCCCTGAGAACACCTACGGACACCAGCGAGGAAACGTCCCCCGGGCGAGCAAGGGTGCGCTCGGGATAAAAGGGAGAACAAAGCCGCCGCCGGGAACAGGCTCCGGCAGCGCTCCTCGGGGAAACGGCACCGCGGCCCCACGGGCTGCACCGCGGCCGGCACCGGGCACGGCGCCGCCGGATCAGCCCTCCCCGCTGCTCCCGGCTCGCAGCCCCGCGGGGCGCAGCCGCCGCCCCGAAACTTTCCCTCGCCCACACCAACGCCCTCGGAGCCGCCGCTCCCCGCCGCAGCTCCCAGAGCCGGGGCTCGGCCCACGGCCCCCCGCAAAGTTTCCACCCGCCGGGCTCCTGCCGCACTCCCCCGGGAGACGGCCCCGCATCCCCGTCCCGTCCCTCACCTGCCCCGGCGGCGGCCGCACACGCCCAGAGGAGCGGGAACAGACCCATCGGCGCGGCGCGGGCGGCGCCCGCCTGCCTCCCTCCCTGCCGGCAGCTGCTGCGAAGCGGAGCCGAGCCGAACGCAGCCTCCGACGCGCGGAGCGGCTCCGGCAGCGGCGGCGGCTCCGCCCGCTGCCCAGGCACGGCCCCGACGCCCCCGCGGCGGGGGCTCCCCGCCCGCCCCCCGCCGTGACGCGCGGGCCCCCCC